>NC_137502.1:29329555-29472055 GCF_041902795.1 Electrophorus electricus | reverse complement strand
CAAATGTCTATTCGGTTCCATATAGGCAACATTTGAAGGTCTTTAAACAAATTAAATTATCAAATCACTACACTATTTTCTTGAAATACACTGTTTCATGTACCCATGGTATGACTTTCAGTCATATTCAATGTAGCATTTTGGAGTAACTGTACAGCACATTTAGAATTCTGAGCAAATTCCAGTCTATTCAGTACCATATATGCAAAATTTGAAGGTCTATAAAATAAACAAATCAAATTGTTATTAAATCACTCCACTAAATTCTTGAAAGACACTTTCTCATGAACTTATTATAATGACATTCAAGTGTTTGTACTGTAGGAATTTGTTTATTCGGTTAAATATATGCATCTTTTGAAGCTCTATAAAATAAACAAATCAAATGATCAGATCTCTTCACTAAATTCTTGAATGGTACTTTCATATCTGTGGCTTTCAAATATTTTTGCTTTAGGAGTTTGGAATAATGGGATGGCAAAATTGTGTATTCTCTCTCTCTCTCTCTCTCTCTCTCTATATATATATATATATATATATATATATATATATATATATATATAAAAATAATCACTTGGAAGAAAGCTAACTGCTGTTCACCATTTTTAAACAGAAAAAAATACACATATGTTTTTTTCATTTTTATGTACATTTTTGAAAGTTTTTTCCCAAGTTTTATTCTATTATATTAATAGTACATTTTTCTGCTGCTTTACAGTGAAGAAAACCTTTATATATTACATTTATTGTGTGTGGGGACTTTTTGTGGATACTAGAAGCTTTTTGTCTGTAGTTTAACATTTAAACTTTGATCCACCAAGATCTTCTTCAGGTCAGATGGTGAAAAAACAAAAGGTGTGTGGAAGAAAATGTTCTGAAGCCTGTTTATGTGTGTGCATTTGTATATGGTAATGGTGGAAGTGATGATGGTAATGATTAAGTTTGATAATAAAAATTACTAAATCTATCTGTACATAAAATAAATGACTGCCTGTTTCAGATATATTTTCCATCCCATTACCCTTTTCTTACTGTATAAAGACATACGAAAGTCAAATGATGAGAACAAAAGGACTGAATGTTTAAGAATGTAGTGGACTGGTCTGATAATTTCATGTGTGATACATAGTGAAACAAACAGACATTTACCAGGGTTTTGCCATCCCATTACTCAAAATTCCTACAGTAAAAAAGACCAAATATCATATCATATGGGTACATGAAAAAGTGTATTTTTCAGAATATAGTAGAATAATTTGATAATTTGACTTATTTATTTTACAGAGCTTCTAGAACTGATAATATTGAGATCCAAATACACATTAAGATGACTGTGCCATTCTAATACTCCAAATTGCTACAGTAAAAATAACTGAAAGTCATAACATGGGTACATGAGTGTTTTTAAAGAATCAAGTGGAGAGATCTGATAATTTGATTTGTCTAGTTTATTTAGTTTCAAATATTGCATATTTCGAACCAAATAGACATTTAACAGGATTTTGCCATCCTATTGCTACAAATTCCTATAGTAAAAATGACTGCAAATCATGCCATGGGTACATTTACATTTATGGCATTTAGTCCGCACTTTTATCCAAACTGACTTACAATTATGACTGAGTACATCTTGAGCAATTGAGGGTTAAGGGTCTTGCTCAGGGGCCCAACAGTGGCAACTTGGCAGTGGTGGGGCTTGAACCGGCAACCTTCCAATTACAAATCAAGTACCTTAACCACTGCCCTCACAGTACAAGAGTAAGCATACTTGAAGAATCTAAATAAAGTGGTTTGATAACAATTTGTGTATTTTATAGAGCTTCAAGTAGTGATTTATAGTGAACCGAATAGACATTTAAGAGGATTTTACCATCCCATTACCCCAAAATTCCTACAGTAAAAACACTTGAAACTCGTACAATGGGTACACGAGAAAGTGTTTTTAAGGAACACAGAGGAGTGAATTGATCATTTGATTTGTGTATTTTATACAACTTTAAAATATACTCTGGTAAAATGACTAGCCATTTACACAATATTGCCACAAAAGTTCTCAAATGAAATTGTACCATGAGTAGCTAAGAAAGTGATCTTTATATAGTGGAATTAACTGAAAAGAAATAGATTTTAACTGGGAAGGTTTGAATTTCCAACACATTTTAGACTTTTCTACATATATGTTTTAACACATTTTCTTTCCCTGTATTAGACCTCAGTAAGATATGTTTAATTAAGCTGAACACATTTCTTTTAGACTTTCAATGTCTGCCCTAAAAGTACGATACACTTTGCCCCTACATCTGTTCGCAAACTGGCTACCGTAATACATAATATAGGCGCGCACTTCAACCGTCAGTGTAGATAGCGCGACCGAACTTTTGCGAAGTGCACATGGTGTGACCGTGGTCACATTTTATGTGTAGTCTGTTAACATAGCGTAACTTACGGTCAGTTTGCCCATGATGGCATTCTTCCCTTGAAAGCCTACTCCTTCCCACGTCAAACAGGATGTATCAGTCTAAAAGAGATGAAACCAGTCCTATATAAATTTCTCCACGTTAAAGTCGCATACATAAAATGCATACCTTTTAAAAGTTGTTTTAAGTACATCAGGATAAAGAAAAACCTTCCACTTTTATTTTGCAAGGATGATAGCTAACTATCAGCAATATTATTAGCACGTAGCGAAGACTCTTCATCTTACATAGAGGTCCGCGAGTTTCACGCGGTCTGTATCAAACTGTTGATAGTAATGCTGCACAAATCCCGTGCCAATTTGCTCCCACATCGGTGTGTCTGCCATTAGGATAAACGTGCTGCAGCAAACAAAACGTGGACACATCAAAAGAGCAGGTCAGAGAGAGAGAATAGAAACGTCTCAGTTCATCTGTTGTAACTTTTTAATTCTTTTTTTTTTTTTTTTTTTTTTTTTTTTTAAGATTATAATAGTTTGCATTATGTTGTTTTAACTTACCAAAAACGCCTTTCAATGAGATGGAAACCGCCGACTTCCTGTTTTGGCGGCAGAACTTCACTTTCAAGAGAATCAGCCAATAATATGCACTCAAATGTGGTATAATTATGCTATATTATAAATAGCTGGCCTAGGAGCAGAGTTTTCCCACACAATCACGATTCGGTGAAGCAACTTGAAACTGAAATACCAGATCTGGGACCTGTGAACCCGTTCATCAGTGGGACGACAGTTTAAATGACAATATTGCAACAAAAAAAAACAAACAAACGAAAAAAACGAAAATAATGGTATCGGGTGAAAATGCTACGTTTATTCACGATAACACGATAACAGCGAACACATAGAAACATTAACATAATTTTTATATCACATTAATGCCTTTTCAATCGAGGGACTTTTATTTAATATGTGAAGACTTGGGTTCTTTTAAAGTTGCCTGAATTTTTTTCACATATCGACGTTATTTGAAATACCAGAAAACGAAGAGCAACATTTATGAAATGTTAAATACATCAAATAAAGTAAATCTTTAAATATAAGAATAATGGCCAAATATATAATTTTTCCCAGTGGTCCTTTCAGGTTTAATTTCTCAGGCATTTTGAGACAGCAATTTTTAAGAGACTTCTAGTTAGATCGGTGAAGAGTCAACAACTTTGTTTAGCTTGAAGAATGGCTGGATTTCAGGGAGTCTCTGCATTGTGTGAAAATTCAAACGAGGTGTTTCTGGATGTCTCAAAATTATTGTTAACTTATGCGGATAACATTCTAAGGTAATGTGACTGAGCGGTCTGGCTGGCTAAGATGCTGATTAGCTTGTTAGCTAGCTGCCTATCTAAATGCAGTGTCATCTTTCTGAACCTGGAAAATCACCGTAGCCAACGCACTTTCTTACGTAAACAACTAAACTAAACTAATTAAACTTGTGATTAAGTTTATATGTCTGCGTCTTTCGGCGTAACCTAACGCGATTAAAACGAGTTGTGTAGTTAGCTAGTGAGCTAGAGGTAATTTCAGTTTAAGCAGGAGAAGTCAGCAGTGCCCAGTTCCGCTCCTGGAAATGCAGGTGTGTCACCCAGAAGTGTTCCTGTTATTAGTGGATATTAGAGAAGGTTTGGAATTAGCTAGGTTTGCAGGTAGCTAGATAAGCTAGATAGTTAGCTAGCCATGTTGCTAGAAGGAGGGCACGCTTGTGTTGATTAGTTCATAACTGCATGTTTAATTGTTCTTAGGAACCCAAATGAAGAGAAATACAGATCCATCCGTATAGGCAACCCGACCTTCTCCACCAAACTTCTGCCTATAAAAGGAGCAGTCGAATGCCTCTTTGAAATGGGCTTTGAAGAGGTAGCTAAGCTATATGACTTTGAAATGTTGGTGAAATACTCAAATATTGTTCTGAATAGCTAGCTTGCCCATGCTTAAATATATGCAAAAAATGTCTTAAAGATCCATTTGATCATGAGGTCAGTGAAGCCTGCATCTATTTGGCCTAAAATGTATTTGATTAAAATAGGCACACTCCTGTATTTATTAGATGAATCTTGCTGAAATCAGACAAAATGTCTGTTCATTTGTTATATTAGTTTGTAGATGTTGCAAAATCATTCTGCTGATAGTGCATGTTGAGATGATTAGAAATGCCCTGACTGAGACCAAGCTCCATGTGATGTATCTCTGGGTTTAATATACGGCATAATGGATGAGGTGTTTTTTGTTTTTTTGTTCTTGCAAGATGTAATTGTGTTCTTTGACTACAACGTCATTCTTCTCAGGCTGAAACGCACCTGGTGTTTCCTAATTCGGCATCTGTGGACCAGTTGAGGCGGGTGCGAGAGTCCATCGCAGCAGAGAGGGAGCAGAGGTTGGGGGCAGGTCGGCGCGTGAGTGCCGCTGGCCCTGCTGGCCCTGGCAGTTGTCCTACCTCGATCTTCCCCGCGATTCCTACCTCGGCACAAGCACCAGCACGCCAGCCACCTGCACAGGCCCCTGCACAACACCAACAGTCTTTGGTAAGTGTGTGCTAGAGGTTGTAACTGTATGATTTAAGATTAACCAGATGGTTCTGTTTTCCAGTTCCTGCTCGTCTTTTTCTTCTTATGTCTGATTCACAAAAGATTAAGGCTTTGATTTCTGTAGCAAGTCTTAGTGGTGCAGGTGTGTACTGTTGCAAGTCTGCATAGCAAGCTTCCAGCTATCTAAATGTATTGTTAATATACTGAACCTGGATAATTACTTTTTTTTAAGCTATTTGTATTGTGACTTTAGATATGCCCCACCTAATACTTAAAAAACTAGTTACCTAGGAGATGGCTAGCTGTAGGTATCACCACAAGCTTCTTTTTAATCAGGGGATGTTTCATTCAGTTCCTGGAGATCTGGTACCCTTTTCGGTTTCATATTTGAAGGACCATTAGAACCAGGTGAGTTAGAAAAGGATTAGAACTTACAAAGGCGGGTGTTTAATATTTTTCCAGTGCATTCTGATAATTTGGCAGTTCCCCCAGCATTGCATACAAACAGACTTATGCTGGGTAATGCACTAATCTCTTCTTGGTCTGATGTTATCTGGGATACAGTGCCTCAGTCATTTAAATGAATGAGACAAGTGATATGAAGACATATCACTGGCTAAGAAGAATCTTTAACCACACCCCCTTCGTTCATCCCACCATGTTGCGTGAGGTGGAGATAGATGTGAATGCCTTTTGGACACATATCTCTTGTAGTTATAGGTTAACTGGCGTGGATCCCGGATGTTCACGCAAATGCCAGACACTATTGTTGACTACGCAACTACAATGCATTTATTTTGAAGCCTTTTTGCATTTATAGCACCATGTGGCATAGTCAGAATCTCTCTGGGCTTTAGTGATGACTCGACAAGCCTGAGTTTCTGGCTCTTGTGCTCGCCAACAACAGCTCGCTGTTCATATTCGCGCAGACATCTGTTCTACTGCTGTAGCACCAGGATCATTCTTCTCAATCCCTCTCGACCCATAGGCAGGTGAGGCGAGCTCCGACACGTACCCGGAGTCGTCGTCGGTGCACTGGCGTGATATGTCGTGACCTTTCTTCCTCCCCTCTCTCTGACGTCGTAGGTGAGCAGCATGGCCTTGCTGAGGACTCTGCAATCGAACTCCCAGCATGTGATGGTGTACGAGGATAAGGCCCTGCAGCGGAGAGCTCAGAGCTGCATGCCGAGGGAACAGCTACACAGCAGAGCGCGAGAACGACTGCGGCAAGCCAGGGAAGCGGATCCGGGTGAGACTGCCACTTATTGGTGGACAGCCCTGTCGCTCATCCTGCAGCAGGAGTGCTTCTCGGCCTCCGCTGTTGTTTATTAGATTGACTTATCTGAATCGAGATTTCTGGCTTGCTGGTTTGAGCTTAGTAGGTGCAAAATCATGGATTTAGTCTGAAAACTGACAGCTTTCGGCTTGTTACTTGTTCCTTCGTGCTGTTTTGTTTTGTTTTCGTTTTCCACACACACCTAAACCAGTATTTCTTGTTTCCAGTCTGTTCTGCCGATCTTAAGTTTTGATGAAATGCCTGGTTCATTAATGTTTTAGCATGGGCCGTGTACAGCCCTCTCAATGTATACCTGTTTTAATGATGCATGTCCGGTCTGTCGGAGGTCATGCTCCTGCAAAGCCTCATCCCTGGAACACAGCAAAAGGTCTGGTTTGGTTTAGGAACAAGAAAGCAGAAAGTGGCATGATTCGCTTTGTCACCTCATTTTCTATTTCCACCTTAAATGTTACAGGGTGTAGCTTTGCTGAGGAGGACATGTTGGTGCTGGAGCTGTTGCAGTGGTTTAAAGGCGACTTCTTCTCCTGGGTGGACAGCCTGCCGTGCAGCCGCTGTGGGGGTCGCACTCAGTCTTCAGGCTCCCTGCCGCCGTCCGCGGACGACCAACGGTGGGAAGCCAGCCGCGTCGAGAACCACTACTGCAGCACCTGCTGCCTTGTCACCAGGTTCCCAAGGTAACGTGTCAGCATTTACCAGAAAGGAGATGGTTAACTGAAATGACTGGAGAGGTTTCTGGTGGAGATGTGGGAGATGGGAGACCGCATCTCGGGGTCCCTTGGCTGGAGGGCTACCCATGTTCCACTCTTCTGGGTGTGTCTTTTGTTTTCATAGTTGACTCGGTGTTTGTGTGGTTTTGCTTCGTTTTGTGTTTTAGGTATAATAATCCTGAAAAATTGCTGGAGACCAGGAGGGGGCGCTGTGGAGAGTGGGCCAACTGTTTCACGCTGTGCTGCAGAGCGATGGGGCTGGAGGCAAGGTATATCTGGGACTACACAGGTATTCAACACACTTTCTCTATGCTTCATACATTATTGCTCTGGTGCTTAGATCCATTGTGGTTACATATAAGGTGAGTGTGAAGGCATATGGTTCAGCCTTTGTGTGTGTGTGTGTGTGTGTGTGTGTGTGTGTGTTCAGACCATGTGTGGACAGAGGTGTACTCTGACTCTCAGCATCGCTGGCTGCACTGTGACCCCTGCGAAAATGCCTGCGATAAGCCCCTGCTGTATGAGGTCGGCTGGGGCAAGAAGCTTTCCTATATCCTTGCATTCTCCAAAGATCAGGTAGCAACAAACATCTTGTATGTCCTTCACTTCTTAGCCCCCAGCTGTAGCAGTCATAAGTTTGTCACTGATGTCCGGGTACAGTGCAACTTCTCTTTGGCCTGCACTTTGGGCCAGCTGATTCTGTGGCCTGTGAATTGGAACGACCAGATTCGCTGATAATTGGCTCTAAGATGAGGAATTGGGTCGTTGTGTACTTCTTTGTGTCATGCAAACTGTTTGTCTGTCTTCTGCTTCGTGCTTCCATAATGCACACCCATACCCCTTCGACTTTATCCTGTTAAAGCCTGTTTTTTTTAAGAGTTAAGTATATTTTAGACCAAATGGTGTACAACAACAGGTGGTGGACGTAACATGGAGGTACTCCTGCAAGCATGAGGAGGTCCTTTCCAGACGTAAACAGGCTGATGAGACATGGCTGCTACATGCAATCAATGAGCTTAACAATTTGGTAAGCATCTACACTAATAGCGATAATATTGATAGGGCTAGTACTGAAAACATTTACATGGGCAGTGGTTTTCATTTTATTTTCCCTAAATTTGTTGGAAATCGTACCCCTCCTCCAAAAAAAAAAAAACCCCACCTCACAAGACATTTGTAGCTTTTGACTTAATATATGATCTGCTATAATTTATAGATTGTGTAACCTAAAAGTAAACTGAAGTCTTTATCAGTGTATTAAATAACAACAATAATGAATATGATTTGTGAATATGGCATGGATTGTGTTTGTGTGTGTACAGCGACAACAATCTCTGACAGCTGAGAGGAAGCGTGAGTTGCTGGAGAGGCTACTGGTGGAGCTGGTGGAGTTCATCTCCCCCAAGAGCCCCAAGCCAGGGGAGATGGGAGGCCGTATCTCAGGGTCTCTCGGCTGGAGGGCTGCCCGCGGAGAGACCAGTCCTACTACGGGGTCCAAAGGGGTAGGAAAGACAGTTACAGCCAGTATATCAGTGGATTCTCACTTCCTATCACCCACATATGAGAAGAGCAGCATGACTCTTAAATGAACAGTGTATCAATTTCTCTGTTTTTGAATTTTTTTTTTACCCTCATCACTTTGTGCTCAGAATGTCACATATCAGCAGTGACTGCTTCAGGTACTGCTGTTTCTATGATTTGTAATCGGGAGAAGAAATGCATTCAGTAGAAATTTGCAAACATTCTGTAATGAAAAATTAACCAGTGAACTTTGTCCGTTTCAGAAAACTGCGGAATTCGTGTTTATCCCCACCGAGTCTGAGAAGCGTGCTAAGTTGTTCCACCTACAGTATAATGTGACCAAGGACTGCTACTGCAGAGTGCTCAGTGGCCAAGAGAAGATCCCTGGCTGGGAGACAGGAGTGTGGAAGAGAGAGTCTGTGTTTAGGAAAGAAGAGCACGACTGGCAGATGGTTAGTTTCTGTAATCCTCTCTACACATGATTGACACAGAAGGCTTTGATTGCAGTTTGTTTATAGAATGCGTAGTTGTCACTTGGTTTCATGCCCACTTGTTTTCATCTTTGTTCTATTTAGAACCATCTGATTTTGTTAGGCAGGACACAATAGCTTTAAAGGTGTAGACAAATGTGTTTTGACTTGAGTTTGTTTCTGTGGGGCTAATTTTTGGTTGTGCCTGTACAGCTGACGGAGTCCATTTCTTGCCAACCTTAGATAGACCTTGGATGCAGCCCATAATCATTCTGCCTTGTGTTGATAACCCACTAGCATATGCTCTGGTTTTAGGTGTACCTGGCGCGGACAGAGGGCTCTCCCTCAGGCAGGGTGTGCTGGAGGGTTGCCTGTGTGCCTGTGGGGATGAGGATCAAGGCAGTCTCCATCCGAGCCGTCAGTCAGACTTTCCATTCTGGCTCAGTACGCTGGAGTGTACGCTCTGCTCAGACCACCATTGAGTTCCCTGGAGGTATAACTGCTGGATAGACTGGCACAGAGGTCACTCACTCAATCACTACCATAGACCTACTTAATACTGTGGAGCGATATTGTTGCGAATTGGCACTGCTGGTGTTGTGTGTTGGTTTTGAGGATATGGGCATATGGGCAGACCCTGTTCTGTAATTTGGTTGTGTCTTGTTATTTCTAGGAAGGCATCACTATGAAGTAATAAAGTAATAACCATAAAGTGTTAACTATAAATATGGGCATTGTCACAATTGATGTGATTACTGAATCAAAGGTCCGTGTTCTGACTGTGTACCAGGCATGGTAATTTCCACTGAAATTGATACTTCTCAGTGCATTGTGATTTGAAGGTTCCACCACTGACTGCTTTCTTTGCAGATGGAGAAATGCACTCTCTGGCTGGCCTGTCCGGATCTGCAGAGCTGGTGGTGGAAGCTGAGCTTAGCGGAGGGGATGGTGAGGGGGCGTGGCAACATGCTCAGCTGTTCAGGCAGAGCGTGAAGGAATCGGAGACCTCCTCATTAGAGATCCTCGTAGAAATGGAGGACGCCTGATGGGAAATCCGTGCCCTCCCCTTCCCACCGCATCTTTTTAATGACAAAGAACATGTTCTGTAAAGTCAGTTCATGGGTGGAAAAGAGGATGCTCTATGCATTTTATGTAAAAGACCCTGAATTAAAGTTATAGGAGAAAGTTAGGTTATCCTAATGGGATCAAAGTGGACTTTGCGATGCCTTGCTGTCTGGTTATTTTACTTTGTCAAATGTGCAAGAGCCTGCAAAAGGTACCAGAGAGGGACTGACGAGAAGAGTTGGGCTGGTACATATGGGTAAATATCAGGTAAAACTTGTACATGATTCCAAACAATTTATGACCTGAAACTAGTTTTTGAATGTAGAACTTTGAGCCTAAATCAACTTTTAATGCTTTAATCTGCATGCATTGTAACTTTTCATACTGATGAGAGCTGCGATTCTAGAATGAAAGGTAAATGTTTTATTATTGTGTATCAGTGACTTGGCAGGAGATTGGTTCATTTTAATATGGAGGAGAATTAAGAATCCCTACAGGTTTAACTTGTCTACATTCTCATGCCACTGTCTGTTCTATGTTAAATCATCACTTTTAGAGAAAAAAATGCAGACACCTATCTGTATGTTTAGTTGCAGCTATAGAATAGCCTTCGTTTATTGTTATTGGTTCGTTAAATTAATGTTTTACAGTTTAAGCATATTAAAAATGATGTTATTTACCACTTAACCTAACTACTGTTGGTGCTTTTCCAACACCTCCACCGGTTGCCATATGTGTAGACAACGTGGGCTTTTGAGTTTTCTATTGGTTTGGATGCCGGCGCCTCGGATTTCCAGCATCCTATTGGTCGACTGGGATTTCCATCACCCTATTGGTCGACTGGGATTTTGGGGCTTGTCGCTGCACCGATGGTGAAGCCGGACGGACGTATCGGTGGTGTTATTGTTTCTGAATGAAAAACCAAGGAATGTGGCAACAACCCAACGTTGCACACAAAATATACTTAAACTGTTAATATTTATGTTATTAAGTATAATGTTACGGAAAATGTAATGTGTGTTTTGTTGTAGTCCTATTTTATTAGCCAGCATGGCAGTCTTGTGAGTTGTAGCTAGTAGTAGGGCATTCAGGCCTTGTGTAGTACCGCTTGTCGATTTTAACAATAGCCGAAGTACACTCACCTCTCCGGGCACACTGTCTCTATGTAATTATCTCCCTGGAAATACAATCCCCCCATTTATAAATATCACAAAACCTGTACCGTTCACATGGGACGCAGCGTTTGATGCGACGACAGCGTTTATAGACATTTTTTTATGAAGACTGATAATTTTTTAACATCATCACACCAGCCTTGGAACACAATAGGATCATGTCCAACGGTGCTGCGGGAAGCGGGGCTTTGACGTGGGTGGTGAGTACCAAAACAATAATAATGTAGCGATGACCGCGTTATAAACTAGTCAGTCAGAATGAGCGCTATTTTATTGTGCAAGATAAGCCAGTTATTTTCTCCTCTGGAAATGCGCGCTTAGTGTGCTAGCTAGATATGCTAACTAACAAGCTTGGCTAGTGGGGTAGTTAGCGATAGCTAGCCTAGTGGAGCTAGTGCTGCAAATAGCTTGATAGTTCAGGGGTGTCTTAAAACTTCCCAAAAGATTGTTCGAATTAAGGATATCAGTCATATAATGCTCTGCCGTACCAGAGGATTTATTAAACATGTTTAACTACATGTACACTACATCTGGTTAGCTAGCTCAGGTTAGCTAACAAAGCAAGCGGAGAGGGCAACATTTGAAAGTCCTTTTGTTTTGCAGTAGCTGCCTCCGCAGTGATTCTCTGCCGGACTGTTTTCAGCTAGGCAACCTACTAAGTCAATTTCATTTAAAAGAATGAGAGGCAAGTGGAGACAATGGTGTATTAATAGACCTCCTTGGTTTTGAGGGCAACAACTAGCTCAGTGTTAAATCCTAAACGGGAGCAGTGAAGTCTTCTAGCTAACTAACTAACTCAAGTTTTGGACCGTCCGCACCAGTGAGCAACAACGGAGCAGCTGGCCGCGGGACACAGTACAAGAACCGGGGTCAGGAGAGGCGTGATGAGCGGGGCTCAGATTATTAAGACCCCCCCCCCCCCAAAAAAAAGATATCTGTCCTGTTATATTCAGACTAGAAGTGACTTGCCAGTTCTAGTTGTGTATATAGATGACGTAAGTAAACATAGTAGTAAATATGACCTCTGACCCGAGCACAGCGGGATTATATAAACCGTTGTTACTGAGTTATTACACTAATTTCTTTTTAAATATAAGGAGATGTTTGTTTAAATGGCCAAAGTATAGGAGCATCCAGTGGTTCTCTTTGAACCAGGCATAATTGCATTTGGACATTGTTGATATTAATAATGAGGGAATTGAACAGATGGCATTTTCAGTTTTGTTCATGTTGTTGGGATCAGAGATATAATCATTTGCTGTCTTGTTCCACTTTACTTTTGACTTTATAAACTAGAATTTATTTTTCTCACATAACTGTTTCAGAGATAAGATCCTATCAGGTTAAGAACACTTAAACATTGTAAAATCATTCCTCCCTTTATGTTTAAGCTTCCTCTGGCTATTTCTAGATATATCTGCCTGTTTCAAGGATGCTCCACAGATTGATTTCTTTCAGATAATCTCAAATGCTTCCTTAGGCTAAGAGCTTTCTTAAATATCACACATTTATATATGGCACTGCACTATAAGTGAAGAGGTGGAAAGTGTCTGCACAGTGTCGTTCGCTCATACGTTAGTCATTTACACCACCTGCTTTCCTGGGTTTAACTCGGACATGCAATCAGACAGAAGTCGAACGCTGGACGATGTCCAGCCCCTGAGGCTGCCAACAGGTCCCCTAATGAAACATGTGCCCCTGCGTGTGCCGCCAGACCCTCTTTGACAAGAACAATGCCGCCAAGAAGGAGGAGGCGGATGGTCGAGCGGACGGCGGGCGAGCTGATCCGCCCAAGAAGGAGAGCTCCAAGAAGATGTCCGTGGAGCGTGTATACCAGAAGAAGACACAGCTGGAGCACATTCTCCTCCGCCCGGACACCTACATCGGCTCGGTGGAGCCAGTCACTCAGGTGAGGAGCAGCTCAGGGTTCTGGCAGAGGCTGTGGTCTGGAGGGGCCCGAGGTGTAGCACTAGAACCTGACAAAGAGTGTCAGACCATTTTTCCCGTTGTTTCAAACTTCCACGGACCTCCACTCCATCTTCAGCTAAAGATGGCGCGGACTTGAGTGTGCTAGGATCCAAACGCTAAGTGTCTGCTGTGCAACATTTGTCACAAACAAGTGAACGTGAAATTGCTTGATCAGTGGGACTTTTGCCCTTTGAAATGGACCATCGAGCAGCTTAGCTTTCTTGGGTTAGTCTGTTTGATCTGTGCTTATGTCTGTGTTGGTTCCAGCAAATGTGGGTTTTTGATGAGGAGATCGGTATGAACTTGCGCGAGATCACTTACGTCCCCGGATTATATAAGATCTTTGATGAAATTCTAGGTAAGTCAATGTCTGGTATTTCCTTCCCTTGCTCAGCGCCGCTTCTGTAATTGATTTCATTTGACTCTGTGCTCCACTGTTACATCATATGTGAAACATAATGTGGTTTTCTGGCATGTCTCCAAATCATACAAGCTCTTCAGAGTGTTTTACAAGCATACCTTACTCTGTTCGGTACTGTTGAAGGGTATTTACTAAAATACACTGTCCTATGGAACTATAACTTTCCTGCCTTTCGAATGCATCATGCTGTACTTTTCTTTGGTGTCCTTATGGGGATGAAAGTAATTAAAAAGGCTTCCACGTCCTTATTGGGTCTTGCAGAACAGCACATTTGTCTGCCAGGAGAATTATTCCCACTATTGTTTCTGCTGTTATCACAACCACTGTTGTTTAGGATAGTTCATTTAATGACGTGACACATTTTTGTTTTTGATTGATTTATTTTTTTTGTCTGTACTCTCCCTCCGTCCTCAGTTAATGCAGCTGACAACAAGCAGAGAGACAAGAGCATGTCTACCATCAAAATTACCATTGACCCGTGAGTATATAAACCCTCCCTCCCCTAAGAAGGCATCATGAGAAGTCAAGGAATTCTCTGACCTCTTTGCTCTTAGTTTTCAGTAAGGCAGGACTCGCCCCTTCCTGCCTGTTGAGCGGTCTCCCTGCTCTGCTGCCCTATCCTCTATGCACTTGTGCTGAATAAAGAAAAATAAATATGACAACTAGCTGTGCCACACACCCTTTTTAAGGCAAAGCTTTGTTGTTTCAAGGGCTCAGGCATAATGTTAGGCTGCAAAAAATGCCCAGAAGTAGTGCGAAGATTCCGTGCCATATTCAGAAATCTGGCTCTTGAGTCCCTGATGCACGGCATGATTCTGTAATCAACTTCCCGCTGGTCTCGTACACTTAGAGACGGTTGGAAAGATGATTTCTGCAGCCTGATGGACCCGGCTAATATTTCTTCCCGTGAGCAGCGTAGCTTAAACGAATTAGGCTAAGACTTCGTTCTGGAAGTGCATTAAGAGCACATGCTGTCTGCCATATTGCTTCATGATGTTTGGAGTGTGTATAATCGGGGTTTAGTATGGCTTTAGGGATCTATGCACACGTGGTGTGTCCTTGGGTGAGATTTAGCGCAATGCGAATATAGTGCGTAGCGATGAAGAGGAGCACGTTGGGGTTGAAGAAAAGGAGCAAATGAAAAGATGAGGGGCCTGGAAGAGAAAGGAAGGATGGAGGGAACCTGGGATTGTGGTGGAGAAGAGCAGTGTGGGTTAAGGAAATCTAATGAAAGAATTTATTGGGGGGGGGGGTTGTGGAGCAAAGAGGAGGAGGAAAAAAGGGGGGATAGGGAGTAAAGGAGGAGTGAAGAGAGATGGGTCAGAGGGAGGCGGCGGGACTGAGAGCATCCTAATGAGAGCACGTCTGGCAGGCAGGCAGGCACCTCATTTCACATTCGTTTCACCTCCAGGAAGCCTCAGCCGACTGCTCAGACCCGTGTCCTCTCTCCCTCTCTCCCTCTCTCTCTCTCTCTCTCTCTCTCTCTCTCTCTCTCTCTCTCTCTCTCTCTCTCTCTCTCTCTCTCTCTCTCTCTCTCTCTCTCTCACACACACACACACACACACACACCAGCTTGTTATCCCCTCTCGGGTACCACCTCATTTAGCCAGCCTACATTTAGCATACCCTGTCTGTCTCAAGCGTTCGGTTGTTTTTTTTTAACAAATGGCCTCTCCCCTCTTGAGAATGTAGGCTGTCATTTATTTTATTTTTTTATGTGAACCCAAAGAGGTAAAAGGTTGGGTAGACTACAGATGCTGTGTCTTTAACATGTCTGCATATGGCACTTAAATATCAGAGTGGCACAAATGAAGTGATGAAATTGCGTAGTTAATTTTTTTCCTTCAGTGTTTACCAGAGATTAGCGTTTCAGCAGACTTGTTCGTTCCTAGCAGAATTGCATTGCGTGCGCGCACGTGTGTGTGTTTCCTCTGTGATCGTTCCCTTAGCACCTGGCATGTTCTCTCACTCTGTCAGGGAGTCAAACACCATCTCCATATGGAACAACGGGAAAGGAATCCCCGTGGTGGAGCACAAAGAGGAGAAGATGTACGTCCCCGCCCTGATCTTCGGCCACCTGCTCACATCCAGCAACTATGACGACGAGGAGAAAAAAGTCACAGGTAACTTTACGTCAACCTGGGCCAGTTAGTGTAAACCATCCCAGGAGGAAGAGTACTGAAAGGCCATCAGACATGAAAGTTTAAAAGCAGATCTTAAATAACTGCTTGTATTTGGAGAAGATTGGTTAATGTGATGATATATGAAGTGTGTAAATAGCTTTATGAGGAAGAAAAGTTAGCAGGTTTGTGCAGAGTATATTGGCATACAGTGTGTTCTTTCTTTACAGATTTGCATTTGTGGTCTAGGTAACTTTTGTTATTGTCCTTAAAGCAGATGTCTTATCTGTGCCCTCCAGGTGGGAGGAATGGGTACGGCGCTAAACTCTGTAACATATTCAGCACCAAGTTCACAGTGGAGACAGCCTGCAAAGAGTACAAACACAGCTTCAAACAGGTACTGTACATCCCATTAGAGCTATAATTAAGGAACTTCACACAGACTGTTGCTTAAAGTCTGGCTGAGATCCAGTGACAGAAATGTGGGTTTTATATTGATTTTGTAGGGTCTTTTTGTGACTTACTGAGGTGAGTACTTGTTAAAGAAACACTATGGGCTTTTATCTATACAAAGGTTTGAATGTTTAAAGTGGCAGTTGCACCTACTATCTTTTAGCGGTGGGGAAATCTTATCAAGCATGCTTGTCGTGCACGGGACGCCAGACTGATGTCGGTTGTGATTTTGATCTCAGCATTTGACACCTTTCCACATGGGCTTTGAAGGCACAGTTAATTTCACAATAACAATGGCATGTGGCACTGTGCAAGAGTCCAAGATAAGGAGTGCAGTCTGTCTCTGACTTATCTTGTCTATCCAGAGGTTCAGAAGGCATACAAGAACTACAGGGCTTGATTCTCTGTGGCATAAGCTGTAATGAGCTGTCCTAGTGCCTCACTATTAACAGTTGTTATTTACTGTGTTAGTTGTGTCTGAGGAAATTCATTAATCAACAACAACAAAAGAAAAAGATCTGTCTCCCCCCCCCCCCCGGCAAAAAAAGACATGGCAGAACAACATGACGAAAGCGAGCGAGCCCAGGATCAAGTTCTTTGACGGCGACGACTTCACCTGCGTCACATTCCAGCCGGACCTGGCCAAGTTCAAAATGGAGAAGCTGGACAAGGACATTGTCGCGCTCCTCACGCGCAGGGCCTACGACGTGGCTGGCTCCTGCAGGGGTGTCAAGGTCATGCTCAACGGAAAGAAGCTGCCTGTAAGTCACCGCGCCCCTGGCCCTTAGCTGATGGGGAGACACCAGAGCCAGCCCTTACTTTGACATGAGTGGCACACATAGGTCACCAGGTGTGTGGCAGGTATATTTGTGGATGTTGGATTTGTCATTACACCAGTGCCCTATTTTCAAAAGACCACGAGCTAGTGGTTGGGTTTTTATTTACAAATATCATTTATCATCAAGACTATATAATCATATGTTGCTTAGTCCTGCCGTAACTACATGCCCACTCCTGTGAATATGGTTATAGACTGTTATACAGCTGTTTTTCATTTCCTTATCTGTTGGTGTTTTGTAGTAGCTCATTTAAGTGGCCCATAATTTTTGGTGGCCCAAATCGTGCATGCTGCTAAGAACTGCCATTACCTTGTGTGTGTGTGTGTGTGTGTGTGTGTGTGTGTGTGTGTGTGTGTGTGTGTGTGTGTGTGTGTGTGTGTGTGTGTGTGTGTGTGTGTGTGTGTGTGTGTGTGTGTGTGTGTCACATGAAGCTAGACCTGCCTATTCTAGCCTTTGAGTCACCATGTTATTTTGGTCAATCCGGTCTTTGCTCAACACATTGGCAGTTAATGTCGTGACTTTAAAAGACCAGAAGCTGTAATTGCCCTAGTTGTGTATGAATAGCGTTTGACTTTGGAGAAGTGAGCACAAGAGACACAGCTGCAGCTGGTGCTTGTGCTTACAAGCATCCCCTTTAAACAGCTGCTTAGTGCAAACACCTATGTGTGCTATATAAGCATTACAGACGGTTTGTAGTCAACTCTTTCCCCCTTTTAATTTATAAATAATATCAGAAGAAGGGGAGTAATAAAACATTGGTTTTGGTTAATTCATCGATTCTAAAGGCCACTGTGATTTTATCAATCTAGTGCACATAATTATATCTGAACTGTGAAACTACTAAGAGTTTAAACTACTTAACTACTTAAAGTATTTTAATCAGAGTAATTACTTTTATTGTGAAAGGCGAAAGTCTTGTTTGTATTTTTATGTTATGTAAGGTTTAAACCTCTAGTCACAAGCATGACTAGTGCCCATATGTTCTAAGGAAGATATTTGCGCTGTTTTTTCTTGATGCCGGTTTGTCCTCTGTCAGCCACCCCCAGCATGTCCAGGTTGGCAGCGTCACTCAGCATCCCCTCTGCCCCATCCTGACACAGGTGAACGGCTTCCGCAGCTACGTGGACCTGTACGTGAAGGACAAGCTGGACGAGACGGGCGTGGCCCTGAAGGTAGTGAACGAGTCGGTGAACGAGCGCTGGGAGGTGTGCCTCACCATGAGCGAGAAGGGCTTCCAGCAGATCAGCTTTGTCAACAGCATCGCCACCACCAAGGTAGCAGGAGTAAAACAGCACCCTCAGCAGGTCACTCAGCACCCTCAGCAGGTCACTCAGGCCAGGGAGGGTTTTTTGCGAGGTACCAGTAAATATGTCTATAAATCTAAACAAAAAAGGACCGTTGGTTAAATCCTGACATTTAAGGTGAATTTCATTGTGGAGCCAAATCTAACCATTATGGTAACTGCTTTGCATTCATAAAATGACCTTGGGATCAAATCCAGTGACCACCATTCACTTTGTTGATTGATAATTATTTGTTCCAAATGACTACAATCTCAGTCGCAGCAGTGGTAACCTGGTGTCACTGGAACATCACTTTCACTCGAATGCATGACTGCTTTGCCAACAGAATTGATTTGCCTCTCTGACTACATTCAGAATCATTTTAACACCACACCGTGTTATTTGCAGTTTGCATATATATTTTAGCAATATTTTCTAAGAATGGGGACAGACGCTTAAAGCTATGGTGAGGCGGTTCCTGGAGTTTCTTTATTCCCTGAGGCTACAGAAACTGTGACTGGAGTCATTTGAAGTAAGTAGTGCTGAAGATGTTAGATGTTTAATTACTGTGGACTCTTGCTTCTCTCAGGGTGGTCGGCACATTGATTATGTCGTGGACCAAATTGTGGCGAAACTCATTGAGGTGGTGAAGAAGAAGAACAAAGCTGGTGTGTCTGTGAAACCATTCCAGGTTTGGGCTTTAAATGTTATATATCTTTATTTATATATAATATCTTACATTGATCAGACATGAAACAGTTTATTTTTCAAGCATGTCATCAGTCAAATGTTTATAATAAGTTTAGGAGGTATACCTTATTCAAAACCATTTTCAGACCTCTGAGAAGTTACCGGTTCTTAAGTCATGATGATGAAATGGGTGGTGTCATTTCAGGTCAAGAACCACATTTGGGTGTTTGTGAATGCACTGATCGAGAACCCAACCTTCGACTCTCAGACCAAGGAAAACATGACTCTTCATACCAAAAGCTTTGGTTCCAAATGTGCACTCTCTGAAAAATTCATACGAGCAGTAAGTGTTCTCTGGCTTGGCGAGGTCATTGACCAGGGTCAGAGAGCATAGGTGGGCTGCATGTACAGCGTGTCTGCTTTCATTGGCACCTTTAGCTCTCAGGTAGCCCAGTCTTGGTGCTGGGTATCCTGTGCTCAGCATGAAGTCTTGTGGTTTTTCTTGGTATAAGGGGCCTGACCTAGCTTGTGAAGGCATTAGTAATTAAAAGCTGTGTTGAATGAGAATATGTTGGATGCTAGAAAACTAAACTTTAGTGTGCCAGAGCTGTTTTTTGAGCTCCTGGTTTTCTTCACATGAATTGCTTGCATTCTGTGTGATTAGTAATACCATAACATTTAACGGTTGCATCGAGCAGTGACTGGTCTGCCTTCACTGTTTAGGCTACAAACTGCGGCATAGTGGAGAGCATTCTGAACTGGGTGAAGTTCAAAGCTCAGACGCAGCTGAATAAAAAGTGCTCTTCAGTCAAACACAGCAAGATCAAAGGCATACCCAAGCTGGACGACGCTAACGATGCCGGTGAGTTCAGCAGAAACTCCATCCGCCTCAACCCCCCCCCCCCCCAGCTTTGCTATACTTCCCTTTATCTGTCAGCTTACAGGGATCTGGAGATAGATTTTTCTTCTATATATTTAATTATTTATGCCAAGGGTAGGCAGTATATGAACAGCAGTTTTCTATAGGCACTACTGGCTCTGCTTTAAATATCTTCGAGTGGTGGGCTCATTCTGTGAATGCCGTGTCATATAGTGTTGAAACATGCTTTTGCATATTCCAGTATTTTCAGTCAGAAACAAAACATGAGCAAAATCAGCATTTTTCTCCTCCTGCGGGAGTCTGTCTTGTCCACCCGCTGGTTAAACTGCTCCTGAAGCGTTCTGAGCCGCCACACCCTGTCTCTTGTGCGAAAGGTGGGAAGCACTCATCCGACTGCACACTGATCCTGACCGAGGGAGACTCAGCCAAATCGCTGGCCGTCTCGGGGCTGGGCGTGATCGGGCGAGACCGCTACGGGGTCTTCCCCCTAAGGGGCAAAATCCTGAATGTACGAGAGGCCACGCACAAACAGGTAAGGGCCCAGACTGCAGCCAGTCACAGAGCACAGACACAGAAAACAACGAAAATGCAAGCTTTAAAAGAACATTGTCTAGAGTAATATATAGTAGGTATCTGCAATCATAAAGCTACGCTTGATCCAGGGAATTTAGAGTCGTCGCTAAATAGTACTGGCATGTATGATTTATGCTCTTCTGTTTGTAGATCATGGAAAATGCAGAGATCAACAACATCATCAAGATCGTGGGCCTGCAGTACAAGAAGAGCTACGACGACCCCGACTCCCTGAAAACTCTACGATATGGCAAGATCATGATCATGACCGATCAGGTGGCGTGTCTTCAGTATTACATTCACGGTCCCCTTTCTCACCCAACCACTCTATGGACAGAAAAAGATATTTCACCTGAAGCAGGTGGTGCATTCTGACAGGCCAAATGTTTGTTTGCACGGAGCTTGCTGTGCCAGTCCTAAGAGGCATGTACTGATGTTATGACGTTTTGGTGTGGTCAGGATCAAGACGGCTCGCACATCAAGGGCTTGCTCATCAACTTCTTCCACCATAATTGGCCGTCCCTGCTCAAACACACGTTTTTAGAGGAGTTCATCACGCCCATCGTCAAGGTACAAACTTCGGCCTCACATTTGAAATCCTTCCCCGTTACACAGCATAAGCAATTGTTGCACATTTACAAAATGTTATTTCGCACCAACACCTGTCACACAGGCCACCAAGAACAAACAGGAAGTTTCCTTCTACAGCATTCCAGAATTTGAAGAGTGGAAGAAACAGACAGAGAACCACAAAACGTGGCACATAAAGTACTACAAAGGTTCGTTTTAACTAGCATATGAGCCATAATGTTTCCACAACTATCCTGACATACTTAACTGTGATCTTTACCGATGCAATGCACTAGGTTTGGGTACAAGCACAAGCAAAGAGGCAAAGGAGTATTTTGCTGACATGGAGAGACATCGGATCACGTTCAAGTATGGAGGCACAGAGGACGATGCTGCCATTACTTTGGTTAGTTTTTATGTCATGTTTAATTTGTGTTGTTGTTTTTTTTTAACCGTTTTAAGGAGAGTTCTCAGGGTGTTTGGCATTTTGATATTGACTAGGTGTGGTTGAGAGGGACCAAGTGTGGTGTTGCAGTGGCACAGGTGATGTTATGACTTTAGTGTTTAAAAAAAACCAGTTCTACCTACATGTAAGTTACAGTGCCTTGCAAAAATATCTATGCCCTCTAAATCCGACCACAAAATCATGTACTACATTTTAGAGCTCCAGATATGCTCTGACGTTTTTCTTTAGTATCAGCGTCGTTCCAGCCACCCTCCCACACAGGCCAGTTGTATGCAGATCTCTTGATATTGTTGGCACGTCTTCACTGCAGTCTGCACACCGAAATGTGTAGCTCATTCAAAGTGCTTGTTGGCCCCTCTGTGTCTTACACCTTTATGAGATCCCTTCTTGCTTTGATGCTGAGTTTTGAAGGGCCGGTTTGGTCTAGGCAGTGACTGGGCAGCCTCCATTTCCTCACTGTGCACCCAACACTGGGATATCCAAACACACAGATATTATTCTCCTGCTTTAGTGCTTGCCTATAATTTTTATCTCTAATTTCCATAGAATGCTCCGTTTCGCTGCTTTCCTTCAGATTTACAGTCTAACTAATGGCATCTGAATTAAGGAGGTCTGTTATCTGGAAAAGGTAAAGTGTTCTTAATGATGGATAGGCCAATTGTAAACCAACTGTGTCCTCATTAGCGTAACATCTTTTATCAGCTTCCACAGCACATGGTTGAATAATTGTGCAAAAACTCTTATTTCAAGCATTTCAATTGATTATTCCCTTACATGAAACCAATATAATTTTAGATTAATTCATTTTGTGGGACAGCCTTTTAAAATAAAATATGTCACAAACATTTTAATTTGTAATCTAGATGAATGTGATGGCTTTTGAGGGGTTCAGGTCCTTTTGCAAGGCACCGTTTTTGTGTCCTGTGAATGTTCCACACAGTTCTTGGGTGGAGACCTTGACATCCGTGGCCTTCCCTAATTGTTTAGCACTTGTCCTCCAAAATCTGCGGTTCTCCTTGGGAGTACGCCTGTTCAGAGTACAGCGCGGCAACCTGTCCCCCCCCCCTCGTTTCAGGCCTTCAGCAAGAAGAAGACGGACGACAGGAAAGAGTGGCTGACTAACTTCATGGAGGACAGACGACAGAGGAGGATGCACGGCCTGCCCGAGGTGAGGCCCGTGGATCAGGCACGCTTTAAAGCCAAGCCCCTACAACAGGCACAACTGTACAGTTAGGAGATTTAAGCAAACGTATCACAGAGCCTCTGGGAAAACAAGTCATTCACCGTGTTTCTTAGTTCTAGTCATAGCTATTTGCTTCTTTATTCATGTACATTACTACTACTATTACTGCTTAGTAATGTTTTGCATTTTGTTGTTTGGTGTTGCCTTTGCCTGTAAGGATAGCATATGATTCCTGCTAGTCAGTGGCAAATGAAATGTAATTTTCTGGAACGGGAGTTTGTTGCTTTCAGGCGCTCTCTTGTGAATGAGCTTAGCGTAGCACCCCCCGGGTCTGCAAGAAGTGCTGGTGCTCACCTTGTAACACACCTGTCATTCTCTCACCGCAGCAATACCTGTACGGCACCTGCACACGCCACCTGTCCTACAACGACTTCATCAACAAAGAGCTCATTCTCTTCTCCAACTCCGACAATGAGAGGTCCATCCCGTCCCTTGTTGATGGTGCGTGTCCTTTGTAGTTACACGTTACTGCCACATAAGTGGAGTGTGTGTGTGTGTGTTTTGCCCAGTAGCCTTTTCTTTTTAAAGCGGTAAACAACAGATGTGAGGAACAAAGTTTGGCATGTTCAACGACAATAGAGCAGTCACAAGGTTTTATTTTTGAGGTTTGCGTCTGAGATGAGTGCTAAAGGACTTCAGGGAGTACGGCAGATCAGGGAGTTCTGATGCCCTCTGCACTCTCTGAGGCTACCGCATCGTTTGCAAAGCACTTAAGGGGAATTCCCTTCTCTTCTTAACATTAACCTTGAATTTATTTGCATGTATTTTTAGGCTTTTGAAAATGTATATACAGTAGATGTAGTACATTTTATATATTTATATTTCTCTAAGTACATAAGAACAGTCGTGTTTTTGTTTTTTTATGTTTTGTGCTTTTTATGGGTCTTTTTGTTGTTTTTATGATATGCCACTATGGAGGCCAAGAGCAGAAATGTGAATTCTGATGAAAAGTAAGTGTGTGTGTGTGTGTGTGTGTGTGTGTGTGTGTGTGTGTGTGTGTGTGTGTGTGCAGGTATGAAGCCAGGCCAGAGGAAGGTGCTGTTCACCTGTCTGAAGAGGAATGATAAGAGGGAGGTGAAGGTTGCTCAGCTGGCTGGCTCAGTAGCAGAGATGTCTGCATACCACCATGGCGAGGTGTGTGTGTGCACTTATGATGACCTTTCTAATAAGTGTGTGTCTGCATAAACTGCTAACAAGTAATGCTTAGGCAATTTGTTTGCAAACATTTATCCTGGAGAAGTAGAATGCCCCCTGTGTGTTGAATAGTGTTATCTTTTTTGCCATGTCCAGCAAGCTCTGATGATGACCATCGTGAATTTGGCCCAGAACTTTGTGGGTAGCAACAATGTAAACATCCTGCAGCCATTGGGTCAGTTTGGCACCCGCATCAACGGGGGCAAAGACGCAGCCAGCCCTCGTTACATTTTCACCATGCTCAGGTCTGACACACTCGTGTGTGTGTGTGTGTGTGTGTGTGTGTGTGTGTGTGTGTGTGTGTGTGTGTGTGTGTGTGTGTGTGTGTGTGTGTGTGTGAAGAAGCTGTACTGCTTTTAGTTGGAATGTTTGCAGTTTTGGTTGGATCAAATTAACTTTATAATCTCCAATTATTACATTGCAACAGTTGTGTGTTACAGTCTGATGTGGCCTAGAGACTGTACAAAGTGTTTGTAATATATACAATATTTGTTTAATAATTGCCAACTTCAATTTTGTTCTAGAAATTATTTTTTAAATCAAACGTGTTCTTTCTGTGTATTTCTCTTTTTGTGTGCGTCTTTCTCTCTTGCGTGTGCTCTGTTAGTCCTCTCGCCAAGCTGCTGTTCCCTGCTGTGGACTCCAACCTGCTGAAGTTCCTTTATGATGACAACCAAAAGGTGGAGCCAGAGTGGTACATACCCATAATCCCCATGGTGCTGGTGAACGGAGCCGAGGGCATCGGTACCGGCTGGGCCTGCAAGATCCCCAACTACGACCCACGAGAGATAGTCAACAACATCAACCGCATGCTGGACCACCAGGACCCCCTGCCTATGGTACAAGCTTCATCTCACAGTGGTGCAGCCACCACAGTGAAACAGCTGCTGCTGAATTAAAGATAGTTCACATCAACCTCAGCCTCCTCTGGCATGTTGCAGTGGCGGGGCCGGTCTTCGTACCCTTCCCTTTTGAACGTTATGGATTCCCTGTCCCTCTGTGTGTCCCTACCCAGCTCCCCAGCTATAAGAACTTCAAGGGAGTGATCCATGAGCTGGGGCAGAACCAGTACATGGTCAGTGGTGAGGTCTCTGTGCTGGACAAGAACACCGTTGAGATCACAGAGCTTCCGATTCGCACCTGGACACAGGTACACGATGACCCAGGTTAACAAAATCAGGCTCCACACAGTTTTGAAGAAGAAACATTTAAAAAAGACTGCCAGTCAGGCAGTTCGGTGAAAGCATTTTTACATTTTTTTTGCTGATCATCAGAGTATTTCTGACCTCTTGCTAAAGTATAAATCTTATTCACCGTACATGTGAAGTTTTGTAGGTGACCCACTTGCAGGCAGATCTCACTGGAGATGTGTGTTTTTAGAAGGCGCTCGGTGTGTTTAGAACAGGATTTCACACTTTATGCCAAGGAAGAGTTTTACTAAATAGGTCTTGTCTAAGAACCTCACTTACAACAAATGAACTCACACACTTGCTTTTCTGACTGCCATTACTTCAGTTGTAATTTTGTCATGGGGAAATTAGTTAGAATATAAGCAGATAATATTGTACTGGCATAAATTACAAGATGATAAAGAAGAAAATGATCCATCAAGTGCCATCAAAGTGTGGCATGCGTTGGCCCGTGGGCTGCAGCGACATTCCCACTGACTGTCCTCATCCCTGTCCCCATCCTCTCCGTACAGGCATATAAGGAGTCTGTGCTGGAGCCCATGCTCCAGGGCACGGAGAAGACACCGGCACTCATCACGGACTACAAGGAGTACCACACGGACGCCACAGTGAAGTTTGTGGTGCGCATGACGGAGGAGAAGCTTGCCCAGGCCGAGGCGGCAGGTCTCCACAAGGTCTTCAAGTTGCAGTCGTCTCTCACCTGCAACTCCATGGTGAGCAGAGCACAAAAACCCGAGCTTTAATACCTGCTAATGGGGCTAGGCAATGTGGAATTAAATGGACATTGTGATATTGCAACTTGAAATGTGGTATTCAGTATTACATGATTTCTTCTCAAAATACCTTAATGAGTGAGGTTGAGCACCATATTGTGTATTATAGATGTTTTTTTGTTTTCAGGTTATAAAACTGCATTGTGGTTCTCACAATAATATTCTAAAACATTAGAGAAGAAAACGGGTTTATTTTTTCCCAAAATATCAGGAGTTAATATATCATTTTAGGCAAGTAAACAAGCCCATTTTCCCAATACTGTGAAATAAACTTCTATACTCATTCATTCACTTATCCCCTAAACTTAATCCAGTTCCAGGGTAACGGGGTTGGAGCCTGTCCTGACAGCGCAGCGCTCGGCAATACTGACTCCATATACTGATCCTGTGTTGGAGCTGTTGTGGTTTTTTTTTTTACATTTTGGAATTTTTTAACATTTGGAATTCAGTATTGTCCAGCTGTGCTTGCCAAGGTGCGTTGCTTTGTCACCAATATTTCAGCAGAAACATCCCTGTTGTTTGTTGTCGTATTTAGGCCATAAGCAGGCACGGAGGCAGCTTTCCACGGCCGCTTTTGGTTGGAAGCTATTCTGACAGGAAATGCCCAGTCATGAATTTACGAGTTGAATAATAATGTGTCGTAAAACTTTTCTCTCCCCCTTGCTGGTGTTCTCTTGTCTGAACTAGGCTTGACCCCCTCTGCTGCACTAAGCATCTGTTTAGTCTGCAATTACTCGTTTCAAAGTTCCAAAGTGTCCCTTATCTCCTTCTCTCTCTGGGGTTTGTGCTCTAGGTGCTGTTTGATCACATGGGCTGTCTGAAGCGTTACGAGTCCGTGCAGGAGATCCTGAAGGAGTTCTTTGAGCTGCGCTTGCACTATTACAAACTGAGGAAGGACTGGCTGGTCGGCAGCCTGGGCGCCGAGTCAGCGAAACTTTCCAACCAGGCCCGCTTTGTGCTTGAGAAGATCGAAGGGAAGATTTCGATCGGTGAGCCAAATGCCCTTCCTCATTTTCAGCATGTGTCCCGCACCTGGCTTTGCCTTCAGTGCGGCCACCCCTCCCTCGTTAAACCTTCTTACAGCAGTTGTGTGTTCATGGCTCCAGTTAGCAAGAGTAGGCAGGTTACAGCCAGGACCTGGATACATGATGCGTGGTGTGACTCCTCGCGGTTGGATTTAACAGTAGCGGTGACAGCACTGCAGTAATGAGGCTTCTCCTGGTTGTAATGGTCAGTTGGGCCTATTCGTTATCTCGCATAAAACTCATATAATCCTCTGTGCTCTAACCATTATTATTTTGAGTGTTTTAACCACCATTCTAAGTTACATTGTTGGCTACAAAATGTGAAGTAGGTTTCAGCATGTGTTGTAAGGCAATATGAGAAGGCTTATTGTGGGTGTGAATTGGTTGTAATAATCCAAACCTCTGTCATGGATATCTTTTAGTCTCTACTGCCGGCAAAATAGATATGAAGATTTAATAGAGATGTATCCATTTTAGTTGGGATTATGATGAACCCATATTTTAAGCACATGGAGTTGCAACCTTGCCACATACTTGGAGTAAAGACACCCACACTCTATAGTGGCAATACATTACAATGATTCCCAATATCTTAACCGTCTTTCAGAGAACAAGACCAAGAGGGATCTGATCCGGATGTTGGTGCAGAGGGGTTATGAATCAGACCCCGTGGCCGCCTGGAACAAAGCCCAGGAGAAGGTAGACCTGCACATGCGTCCTGGTGTCCATACTGCTTGTGAAGTGCTTGTCTGTCTTACTCCTTCTTGTGGCATGATTTGATTGGTTAATATTGTCGTCCCGTTGCCTCCCTCACGCAGGCATTGGAGGACGAGGATCACGACGGCCATGAGAGTGACAGCTCCCTGGACTCGGGCTCCTCCTCAGGTCCCAACTTCAACTACATCCTCAACATGCCCCTGTGGTGCCTGACCAAGGAGAAGGTTGATGAGGTCCTCAAGCAGAGAGACATAAAGGTTCGTCACTGCAGATGATCCGGTGTGTGTTCATCTCACAGTAATGGCACATTAATAGCTTTCCCCATTACATCTTTCGTAGGTAGTTTGGGCCAATTGTAATAGATAAATGAAACCGTTCAGTAAAACTGCTCATGCAGAGCCTTGGAGTCCGTCTACTGGCAGGAATAGAACACAACTGAACCCAGCGCTTTTAGTGCATGGCTCAGTTGCATGGTGTAAAAGGGGCTGTGATCACATCATTATAGTCGCAGTGAGACAGTTTAATTTTACTGGGCTCAGAGAGGCCAAGTAATGCAGTAAACTAAAACACATGCTTTTTTCTATCAGGATGAAATAATGCATTTCCTGTAGACATTAAAGGTCTTTTTATATATATATATATTTGTGTGTGTGTGTGTGTGTGTGTGTGTGTTTTCTCGCTCGTTCTGTATGTTGTTCCAGAAAGGAGAATTGAATGAACTGCAGAGGAAGGTTCCAGAGGATCTGTGGAGGGAAGACCTGGCCGTGTTTATTGAGGAGTTGGATGTGAGTACTGCACACTACACAGCTACTTCCTGCATTTGTGTATGCATGTATATATACAATAAATGTTTAATATGCATATTTAATTTAACTTATCTTGTCAGTGAACATAGATGTATCGATATGAATTTGTGGATAAGGATGTGCAGTGGATCATAACGGCTGAACCATGAAATAATAAATAATTTAAAACAGAAATTCATTTTTAATGTAAATATTCTCTGGGCCAAAGCAAATATGTTTTAACAGGGCATAATTTGGTCATAGAAATGAAAGATCTCGTGTGTCTTTACTGTTGGCCGAGGCTATTTTGTTCTCATTCTCATTCTCTCTCTCTTTCTGTCTCTCTCTCTGTTCTCTGTCTCTTTTGCTCACACTCCCTCTCTCACACTCCCTCTCAGCGGGTGGAGGAGCAGGAGCGGGAGAATGCCAGTCTGGGCCAGGGCGTAAAGTTGGTCAAAGGGAAAGTGGGCAAGCCCAAGGTGAAGAAGGTGCAGCTGGAGGAGACGCTGCCGTCACCCTTCGGCCGCCGCGTGGAGCCCCAGATCACACTGGCCATGAAGGCCGACGCCTCCAAGAAGATGACCAAGAGGAAGAAGGTGAGCGGCAGAGGGCGGGGGGAGCCATTTGATGCGTGCAGGTTGTTTGCCCCACGTCAGTGTCTGTGCTTTAAGTTCGTGTGCGCGTGGCCGTCTCCCAGGGCGATGCGGACCTGGCAGTGAAGATAGAGTTTGACGATGACGGTATGGTGGACTCCAACGGGGCGACAGGAGACTCGCTCATTTCCCCATCGGGCCTGCCCAACCCCGCCGCCAAGCCCAAGGCTCCGCGCATCAAGAAGGAGAAGAAAGAACCTGGTACGGAGTTAAATACTTCTGGTATCTTCTAGGTCACACAGAGTGCTTAGAACGCAGCACAGCCCAGAGAATGACTCTGATTCACGAGCACCTACCTTCCCCCAGGTGCCCCCAGGCAGAGGAAGACTCCAGGCACAGCGAAGGGTGCGGCCAAAAAGGCGAAGAAGCGAAACCCCTGGTCGGACGACGACGACGACAAGTCCGACAGCGACCTGGACGAGAGCGAGCAGCCCATCATCCCGCGAGACACAACGTCACGGAGAGCGTCAGGTGTGTCAGCACTGACGTGGGACACGGTTTTTTTTGGGGGGGGGGGCACGTGTACAGCTTGGGCTCCCAAAGCTCAGCTTTGCTCCTGCTCCTCTGTCTGCCGAGTGGGCCACAGTATGATGTAAGCGCAGCGCAACCAAGGAGGCGTTTGGATTATGCAGATCTCTGTCCTACACAGCCCACTGGCACTCACGCCTACTGGCTTCATAATGGGAAAAACATGGGAAGACACATATAGCATGCTTACAAATGTACAAGCAGCTAATCACTTCCTCAGCCTTTTTAGATCGGGAGCGAGTGTTTTAGACACACACACACACACACACACACACACCCACACGCAAAGTATGTCCGTAAAAAAGCCCTGAAATGATTGGACGGTGGTAGATCTATAAGAATACTGCAGTTTGGAAAATGTTGCCAGGCTGACAAGTGACTCACCATTTCACTCTTCCTACAGCTGTGAAGGCGAAGTACACATTTGACTTCTCCGAGGAGGAGGAAGAGGAAGAGGACGGCGAGGAAGACCTGGAGAATGATGCTCCAGTCTCGCCGGAGCACTCCTACAAAGACAGCTTCCCCACGGTGCAGAACAACAACGAGGACGAGGAGGACGAGGACGACATATTTCCCCCTAAGCCCACTTTGACATCGTACGTGAATGCAACTCACATGAGCGTGCACCTTATCTGAGCTTACCACAGTGTGTAACATGGCCCACGGATCCAGTCACATTTTTTTAAGGGTTTTTTTTTAACTTTTTTTTGCCTTTTACAGTAACAAGCCAACAAACAAAAAAATTCATTTAATGTTGGAAATGTGGATGCTTGACCTAGATATGTAATCTTTTTACAATTTTGTCTCCAGTTCTGCTTCAGAAACCAAGAAGAAGGAGACAGGGAGTATATTCCCCTCATCCAAATTCGCCTCCTCAGAGAAAAGTAGTGACAGCGGTACGTGGGGGGGGGGGGGCTTATTTAGCTTTACAGAATCATTAATCATAAAATCAGGAGCGTTTGACATGTGCCCAGTAAGCTGGAGTGGGTATATACACACATATGTTTCCCTCAGAAGTGAAGTCAGACAGTGACGAGGACAGAGGAATCTTCTCATCATACACCAGCAGCTCAGCTTTTGAGAAGCCTTCTCCAGCTAAAAAAGGTACCATCACAACACTGCCAGCAGGGAGCTCTCTCCTCCGACTTTGTGGCCTGAACGTGGCCGTGCCATGTGACCAGCTTGCTGGGGTATTTTAAAGATCTGATTTTCCTAGCAGAGGTACAGCTCAGGAAATGATGTGGCATTTGGGTACCCCTTCGTATCATTCTTTTTCCCCCCAGTATTCTCTGTTGAGGGAAAAAAAAAACCTGAACAACTTGAAACTGGGACAGTTTATGTCTAATTCATATCACTCACAAACATTCATGGCAAACCAGTAATGCTGCGAGAAAGACTTGTAATAGTTTTTACAAATGGAGTGTCTTTTGTGCCTTTTGTGCTGCTGCTTATTGCGCAGCTCAGCCTTCTGAACTATAAAATTCAGCCTTTATTAAAACGTCTTTATTTCTCCTGAATGACTGTCATTCAGCGATTCTCATTTGTGTTCCCCTTTAGCTAAGAAGCCATCTGAAGCAGCAGCCAAGCCACGCAAAGCACCAGCCAAACCCAGGAAGCCCGACACCTTCGTCTGGGACTCAGACTCAGACACGGCAGCGAAGAAGCCCCTGGCAGCGCCCAAAGGCCCAAGCAAAGGCAGGGGGAGGAAGAGGAAGATGTCCGGCTCCGAAGAAGATGAGTACCGGCCCATGAAGAAGACAGGAAAGGCTCCAAGCAGCCGGGTGAGTCTCCTTGCCATAAGATTTCCTACAGTGCATTTTGGAAAGTTATTATTTTGGGGGAAATGGCTTTATTCTGTAATGTTTTCCTCTGTAACATAGGGTATGCCTCCATGAACAGAACTAAATTTAAGTGACTGTGCCACAGATTTAGAGTATGTTACTAAAAAGGGCTTTGCACACAAGTACCACAGTTTCCATGTGCTTTCACAACTGCAGTGAGGGAACAGCCCTCACTCACTAACGTGCACATGTGACTCCACAGAAACCGAAAAAGCCAGCTTCCGATGTGGACGATGAAGACGTGAGTAGTAACAGCTTCAGCCGCATGGACCCGACTAGAGACCGGCCGGGCCGGGCCAAGAAAGAGGTCAGATATTTTGCGGAGTCTGACGACGATGACATGTTTGACTAGGTCACGTACCAATACATGTACACACACGAACACACTCGCTTGTGGTAATAACTCCTGTCCTTCGTCCTGAAGACTTTTGTACATTTTTTTTCTTCCTGGTTTTATTTTTTCTTTAATTGTGATGTTAAATGCTTTCTACTGTGTAGTTGTTTTACACTTTTTATTATTGATATAATTATTATTATTATTATTGTTATACATACAGTTTTGTTTTTTTTCCATTGGAATGTATTTGTCATAACCGGCTTTTAGAAATTTAGACTGCTGTGCTCTAGCACATTTTAACTGTTGAAAGTAAGAGACAGTGTACCTTTTGAGATGAACTTGGAAATAAACATGAAATGTAAAATGTGCTGGTTTCAAGAAGCTTTTCTCAGTTCTTTTAGAGAGATATATGTGCAAAGATTACCAAAGGATCCTTCTTAAGCTCAGGTAAGACACTACAGCGACCAAATATCTCCACACATCTTTATTTTAAAATAAATATATTTTTATTATTTTGCCAGGAGAATTCATGGTAAACAGTATATGTACATACAAAGCATTGTTAATGTACAAACAGGACACTGATGAAAAACGAAATGACCAAAAATAGACGAGACGTTCTGCACACACTGCTTCTGTGTAAGCGTGGCCAGGACAGAAGCGGAGAGAGTTTCTTGATAACGACGCGTCTCCCTTCTGTTTAGTGGTCGCCTAAGCACTCGTGCAGGGCAGCCCTCAAGTCCTGCCATGAAGCATTCGTTACAATGGAACAAAATGCCGTATCTCTCAACATAACTTCACAACACTGCATGACAGACGTGTTCCTCGAAAGGCGGCGTGTAACGTTTTCTTTAGCTTTCAGAAAAGAACAGTTGACGTATAAGTGCTGGCAGAGAGCCAGAACGTCTTTTTAAGGTGTCGAGCATTTTTTTGAACGTTCCCTCAACGCTATGAGATTGTTCCATCAAAGGCTCAGTTCAGTCCAGTCCACTATCAGCTGATTGAGTGATTGGTGACAGTGTCTCAGCGTTTTATCTGAAACGTACAGCAAAAGGCAAAACTTCTGAAGACGAAAAAGTGAGGAGCAGGGCAAATGCATTGTGGGATTGTGACCTGTGACTGGGTTCACATTGTCATTAATCTCTTAAGCAGAGTGAACAAACTGATATACAACTACTATTGTTTTGATATGAGCAACCATAAAGGCAGTCTATGAGAGAATGCCATTCAGGTCTATGGTGACAGTATGCACAGAGAGGCTCATTGCTGAAGAGGGTTAAAACCACATCACATCTGCATATTTCTCTGCTAGGACTTGGCAGCAATTATGACATGTAGACCTATAACAACTATTAACACATTCAACGTTACTTCCAAAAAAGCACTAAAAAGTCCGCTATTAAGCATCAGTAGCTTCTGATTAGCCAGGCTGATCAAAACTATACCTGACTTAGGTTTTCAGCACATGTTCATAACTTATCAGAAGGTGTTACACAAATTTGAAGGTGCTAAACACAATAACAGTTACATTTGCTAATTCTTGTGACCATAAACAGGAATACTGTCCAATTTTCTGTTTTATTTAAAAAAGCCGAATTCACTAAAAGACTTACGTAGATTTGCTCAGTGGAGCTAAAGCTTCTGGTGCTTGAAGGTAAGAAGACATTCATTGGCCGTGAGACTTCTGGAGCTCAGACACACACACGGCAACAGTTACGCGCCGAGTCTTTCCCTACTCCCAGCTCTCATTACCAGAGCGTTAGCAAAAGGTGAGGAGAAGCATCAGCACCGCTGAGGAATAATATCGAAGTCAATGAAGTAACACTGTGAGTTTATTCAGAGTAAGCACTGTGATCCCGTACCGCTCACGTTGAGAAACGGTATGGACTGAGACAAGTCCCTTTGCCCTTGTGATATGCACGGGGGTGGAATGAGATGAGAAGTTATATACATCTTGCACTTTGTTGGGGGGAGTCTTGAAGAGTCTTTGAGAGTCTTGTAGGTTCATGGTTGGCCCTGTTTCACTGACACAAATGACCACAAATGAAGCTTTTCCAAAGGATAAAGAACAATGTGTTCATCAAAATAATCTAAGAAAACAGGCATAAAGTTGGAGGTTTCAGTGTCCATGGTGTGGAATTGTGATGTCCTTGGTTTCTGAGGCTTTTACTGGTATCATAAATGCTAAATGTTTGACCATTTCTGTCAGGACTTAGAATTAAGTGCCAATGTGAATTTAAAATGCTACCACAGACATGGAATATGTACACAAACTGAAGTAGATCAGTGTGAACCACCACTTTTCTGATCTTGGATTCCAGACTCTTTCATTTGTAACCTACAATAATAAAGGGGGGGGGAGGGGAGGGGGTAGCATTACAAAGTCACTTTGTTCCATTAAGAGGTATTTCACAAAGAGCACAGCTTACCCTGAGTCAAAGAGCTTTTTAGTATCAGTGAACTAATTCTGTTTACAGGTCAGAGTTCAAAGGGGAAAGTGATGTGTAGAATCTCTTTAGCATTCTGTGGTTGTTTCTCAGTCTGAGGGTCAAAGACATTGTTTAAAAGAAAAAAACATCTTCCCATTCACAGAATGAGCTTGTGGGGGAAAGTGAAAAATGTTTACAATCTACCTGGTGCAGAGAAATGGCCCAGGCGACCATGATGGAGTAGACTGTATTGCCCCAAGGTTTACTGCCAAAATAACAATAACCACAATAACAGAAAAGACACCTACACATGACTGTGATTCTGGTCACATGACCCAGAATCGATGTGCGTTTTGGGCGCTCCGGCTGCTGTCATCGCAGTGGCGCTTGGCGATAGGCACACATTTACTGGATCAAGGTCATTCCCACATTTAAAGTAGACAATGGAGTTGTATGTACTTGTTCTTTTTTTTTAAAGTAAGTGCATTTTTAGTCAAACACAAGGAGACTATGTATACTAAATGTTAAAGTCTTTGTTTTATCATTCAGAATCCATTTTCTGTAATTTCGTATTCATGTTTAGGTTTGAACAGTAAATGGTTGTCTATGGCCTGTTCCTATAGACTCCCGACGTTACCTGGGAAAGGAAATGGTAAACAGTCCACACAATCAAGGTGTGTTTGTGTAGACCTTCCTCATCTAGACACCTACACGTAGAGCTTCCTTTAAAAATGCAAGAAACAGAACCGCATTAAATATGAACAATATATAAAAGATTAGACCGTATTGTCTATATGCAAGAACATTCTATATTTTAAAGGACTCTTATTATGAACGCCCCCCACTTCCCATTTTTAAAGATGCGCATGAGGACTTTCTTTCCACTAGAGGGAAAGCAGCCAGACTGAATAGGGCAGAATAGGGTCCCCGAAAGTTGTGCACTGACGTGTAAAATGCAGTCGCCAACGAAGTAACATTTCTCGCCCCTGGTGTACAGAATTCCTCCGCGCTTCTTTAAACATAGTCGCCTCAAGTGACAGTATTTAAGACAATGAAAAAAGCACCACAAAATTTATACGGAGGTCTAATCGTATGATGATATGTACAATGTACGCCATTGAACGGCAAAGAGAGAGAGAACAGAGAGAGAGAAGGGGTTGAGAGAAAGGAAGAAAGGGAGAGAGAGCGCAGAAACCACTTAATCAAACTCCGAGCCTGTCATGCAGGTTGATATATACACAGGAGACCTGAGGAGTTTCACCTCTTTGTTACAGGTGGGTTTCCAGGACACACACACACACGTGCGCACACACACACACACACACTCATGTGCTGCAGGCTATGTGTGGGCGAGTCCAGCAGTGCCAGTAAGGGCTCAATTTTTTCTCTTTCGTCTTTTTACACGAAGTGTCGGTCCTTGCGGCCGTGATTTTTTTTCATTGTAAATGAAGATAGGTGGAACAAAAGAAAAAACCCAAAATATCATCTGAACCAGAGAGAGAGGCGCTGACGATCCACCTGTACTGTGCAAAGGAGGGTCTGAGGCCAAGCTCTAGATCTGAGGTTCTAGGTGCTCTGCTTCTAGGCCTCCTCGCCCGAGGAAGAGCCGGCCGCCGAGCCGTCCGTGGGCTCTGGGGAGGGCGAGGGGGCACCAGCTGTGGCTGAGGCGGGGGCTTTGTCATCGGCGGAGCTGTGGGTTTTGTCTGGACTGTTCCCCTCTGCCGAACTCTGTCCGTCCTGGCCCTCGGAGTTCTCAAGCATCTCCTGGATGAGGGGTGGCATGGAGCCGGGGATCTCCATCTTCAGAGAGATGACACGCTCTGCTCCTGCCAGGGGAGGGAGGGAAAGAGAGAGAGAGAGAGAGATGCTGGGAAAAATGACTACATTCATCCACAGGTTCGTCTTTGTGCCTGGCGCCCGTACCTTTGGCACTGATGCTGCGGAGGTCCGTGATCTTCATGAGGGTCTTAGGGAACATGTGGGGCTTGCTGGGCCTGCGCTTCCTCACATAGATCTTCAGCGCCTCGAGCAGGGGCTCCTGCAGCTGGTCCACCTTTGAGGGCTCTTCCAGGTCCTGGCGGTCTGGTTGAGGCATCCAGAACAACAACCAGGTGAGTATTACATACTGATGTAAAGCAATAGTCATGTCATCCACCCATAAGTCCCATAGCAGGACTTTCCAAGGTTTCTTATGCACCTAAAAAAGTCCTGTAACTATAACCAGGGGAATTTTTCTTCTAAGATCACTTGTAACCAGTGGTTTGCATCTTCAATGTGGAGTATTCTTCTCTTTATAGTAGACTGACAAATCTCTGATGGCATTTTGGATAGTGTTCCGAATTGAAAGCATTCCATAGATATCCATTACTGTTGTCTGCTAGATTGGTTTGGCTAAAATCACCAGTGAGTTCTTACGTAACTCACCTGTTGTTTTTGACATAACAGTACACACTGGTGTTGATCCACCGTCTCTAATCGACAGCATATTTTTTAGACCTTTTCATAGATCTACTGTGCTTGAATCTACTGACAAACTGACAACACAGCTGCCTAAGAAATAACTGCAGCCAAATTTCCAACTCTATTCATTCATTCATTCATTCATTCATCTTCTAAACCACTTAATCCAATTCAGGGTTGTGGGGGCCAGTGTATCCCAGCAGCACAGGGAGCAAGGCAGGAACCAACCCTGGACAGAGCACCAATCCATCACAGGGCTGTCCAATTACAATTTTCTCTAAAATAAGAGGATAAAAATGGGCTGTATTCCCTACACAAATCATCTGATATGGACATACATACTGTCAAATTAAAGCATACAGGCTGCACTGTAACTTCATAGACATTTGTTCATTTCAAATCCAAACAAATTGTATCACTGTCCAATTACAGACTGCACAGCACACCCTGTCAGAGGCAATTTCAATTTAAGGTGTTATGCTAGGTGTGCTGTAGCCTCTAGGTGGCAGTGTTGCCATGAAAATGACCCTTCAACAGCTCATAGCATATTTGCCCTCTCAGACTGTGATGCTTTTCTTAGCATTCCTCTGGATTATGCAAGCGTGTGTAATGCTGGGTGCAGCACTGGCCTTTGAGACCCCTGAGTCAAATATATCATGCTCACACAGGCACGCCTTATTCTGAGACAAAACTGTGGGAATGAGGAAGTGTGTGGGAGTGTAAGTGTGTGTACTTGTGTGTGTTCTGGCACAACAAAAAACTAGCCCTAGGAGACTGTGAGATATCCTGAGGGCTCTAATTTCCTGTGCAGTGGGGATGGCACACACACACACACACACACACACACACACACACACACACACACACAGGAGGCATGCTTAAACTCGATAATAACATAGCACATATGTGTCTCCTCATGCCAACTCGGAGGCTCCCACATATCAGTGGTGCTCTAGCAGTGCTCCCTGTCTCATTTCATTAGACTTTATTTAATTCATGAGCTCACACAGCGAGAAGCTTGCACCTTTCACACAGCGCACGTTTCCATATCCATGATTGAAGGGAACTTCACTTGTAAATGACATAACTCGCACTTATGAGATGACTCAGAAAGGGAGTCAGACCAGTTACATCTACTCATAATACACCACTGTCAAATGTTTTCTGTAACAGACTCTTTTCTGGAGTGTTTTCTTGAACATGGTTGTGACATTCTCATACACACTCATGTTCCCGTTTGTTGCATTATTTTAACAACGTATGCAGTGTCTTATTGTCCCAATGTATTGTTGTTAAAATGGTAATGTATTATTATTATTATTATCCTTTTTTGATACGGATGGTGATACAAATGGCAATGTACATTTCTCAGCAATGGTGCCCACCTCTGGCGTGGTGCAGGGAGGTTGTTTGGGTTGTAGTGAAGGTGTTACGCTGCTCTTGGCAACACTACTTAGGTGTCAGCAGCCCTGACACGCAGAAGGTATGACAGTGGAGATGAGTGGGACGTTCTGTTATCTGAGCCCAAACCAGCAACAAATTTGGATTAAACTAACCATACAAAGGCCCATTGATCTCTTTTTTTTTGTCTTAGGCTCCCAAGATTGGATAAAAGCTTTTGTTTTTGTCGCTGTTCTTGCTTTCTGGTGATTTCCGTGCCTCGGAGCAGACACTCCTTGTATCCTGCTACACAGGGCTCTTGGCTAAGTTCACCGGTACTGGAGCGAACAGCTAAGAAAGGTGCTATTTCTCTGTATGAAATACCAGTTCCCAATTAGGTTCTTCATAACATGACTGCCTGTTGGGTAGGTGTGATACTTCAGATTTATCTCTAGGACCCCCTCTATCACACATCCCTGCCACCAACTTCCTTTCACAGGATCCTGTGGGACCAGTTCTCAGCTGCTTCAGCCACGCTCTGTGTGTGTGTGTGTGCTGTGTGTGTTGTGTGTGTGTGTGTGGTGCCCACCTCCGGAGATGAGGCAGATGGCAGAGAGCAGGCCTGTCTCTGTGTCGTCCATCTCAATGGGCAGGAGTTGGTTGGCGAAGGTGAACACCAGGTCTGTGAGCGGCCCAAAGCCAGCGTTGTGCATCTGTGTGCGATTCAGGGTCAGCCCGTCCGAGAAGGTCATGGTGTCCTGGTCTGGAGTATAACGCGTACAGATGCGTAGGATCTATGTGCACACGCACGCACACACACACACACACACACACACACACACACACACACACACACACACACACACACACATACAATTAGATGTAAGTTATTGTGGAGTTGCAGAGGGACTGTTTGGGTCTGTTTATGATTTGAGGACAGAAAGGTGGAATCTCTGTCCTGCCTTCTGCTTGTCTGTGTAACCACATTGTCCATGTGTCTATGTAACTACAATGTCCATGTCTCTAAGTAACTTAACTGTCCATACCTCTGAGTAATTCCACTGTCCATACCCATGTCTCTGTGTAACTACACTGTCCATACCCTTGTCTCTGTGTAACTACACTGTCCATACCCTTGTCTCTGTGTAACTACACTGTCCATACCCTTGTCTCTGTGTAACTACACTGTCCATACCCATGTCTCTGTGTAACTACACTGTCCATACCCATGTCTTTGTGTAACTACACTGTCCATACCCATGTCTCTGTGTAACTACACTGTCCATACCCTTGTCTGTGTAACTACACTGTCCATACCCATGTCTCTGTGTAACTACACTGTCCATACCCTTGTCTCTGTGTAACTACACTGTCCATACCCATGTCTCTGTGTAACTACATTGTCTCTGAGTCCAGGATTTGGATTTTGTTTATATGAGCATATAAGCATGAACTATACATATGTATGTAATATGTATGTAAACGCAGTGAGAGGGAGTGTGTGGAGAAAGACGAGGCATTGTAGATTGCTGTTATATGAGCCCTTTGAAGCAGATGCTGACAGTGATTGGCACCAACGTCAAGAAGATGAAACAGAATAAAACATGGCTGCTGGCTGGGCTCATGTGCACAAATGCGCACACACACACACACACACACACACACACACACACACACACACACACACACACAAGTGCACACTCATATTGTTTGATCCCCCCTCTAAAGCCAAACTCCACAGTACAATGCCGCAGTGAACAGACATCACAGAGGACGAGGTGAAGCCGGCTTGGGATCTGTGTGTATGTGTGTGTGTGTGTGTGTGTGTGTGTGTGTGTGTGTGTGTGTGTGTGTGTGTGTGTGTGTGTGTGTGTGTGTGCATGTGTGTGTGTGTGAGAGAGAGAGAGAGAGACTAGAAATGCAGGGTGAAGGGGAAGGTTGCATTTTGTATTTTCAGAATAATAATCATGAATTTTCACCAATGCACTCAAAATTTTAAAGATTCTCAATGCAAACCACAAAACAACATATATGTCAAACTGTTGCAAAAATTGTGCCAGAGTGTTCTTTGAGCTTCTAGGTAAGATGAGAAAACATAATTGTTAGTGAGGTAGGACTGGTTTGGTCCCTAACTTATTGTATTACAGTAAATTTCTAATCAGCCCTCCCCCTCATACAAACAGCCACACACAAACTCACTCACTGATAAGGAACATCCTGTTTGCTTAAAGACATTCTGCCAATCCATCTGTTAAGCGGACACACTCTTCCCAATCTCTCCCTCCCTCTCTCCTTGTGTTAGAGGAAACAGAACAATGCCAAAAATGAACTGTGGGCAGCATTCCCCAAACAGCACTGGGGACCTCCCCCTCTCCGCTCAAAAAACCGTGTGGAGCTACGCGTATTTAGCATACGTGTGACGTCAGCGCTAACTGGCTGCGTGGTCGGCATGGAAACTCACACACAGTTTGTCACCACCCTCTGGTCTGACACCATTGAACCCATAAGTCAGCCAACCCTGATAAAGCGCAGTACATTTTATTTGAATAAACTGCATGAGTGTAAGTGCTATTGCACTTGCTTGGCATTACAGCAGTAGGGACTACTGCCTGTGGCCTGAGGTTTGTCTGGTGACCGCCCATGTAAGACTGATGAAGGGTGACAGCAGGGGATGCTGAGAAAAGGCTTATTCAGGCACGAGAGCGCAAACTACAGGCTCAGAGACAGCAGCGTTGCAGCTGAGGTGCTGCTTTTTACTTTATTTAATGAACTTAGCAAAAGAAAGAGATTGTGTGAATGAGAGAGACAGAGTGATAGAAAGAGAGAGAGAGAGAGAGAGAGAGAGAGAGAGACAGAGAGACAGAGAGAGAGAGAGAAAGAGAGGCACATGCTTTGGAGCTGCAGGCTTGCTGCTTTCTCTCCATCCCTCCCTCCTGCCATCTCCCTTAGGGATGGTGCTAATCAAATCAGCAGTGATCCGCCTCTCCCTCTCTCTCTCTCTCTCTTTCTCTCTCTCTCCCTCTCTCCATCTCTCCTCTCTCCATCTCGTCCTCTCCCTCCCTCTTTGCCTCTCTGCTCTGTTTCTCACTCATTACCACGGCAACCTGAGTTCAGCACTCTCCACATGCATTCACTCACACACACACACACACACACACACACACACACACACACACACACACACACACACACACACACACACACACACACACACACACACACACACACACACACACACACACACACAGCCAGAGGGGCTTCACTCTAGAAGTGGCCCACATTTCCATCCCAGGCCGAAAACAAACAGGAACATAAGTTGATTCCTCAACTACACAAGCAGCTAAGTTATCAGCTGAAACGGCCGAAGCAGTCTCACAGAAGATGTCTCATCAATATCAACATTATATTGAGTGTTTGCCCAAGGAATGGTTTTAGAATGTAGTCAGGGCCCTTCAGCAAGTCAGGCCAGCTGAATGGAGATCCATACTGACCATAATACCATATTGAAGATAATGCTATATTGATTATAGTCGCACACTATTGATAGTACATCCTCGTAATACCAGCCTGTTGATCTATGCTCACCTCAACCAAACTAGATTTTGATTATTTTGTCTGGTTGGTTCTTTTCAAATCTGTTTTTAAAAAGCCCTTTATTAATTAACTGACCTGAAAGAAATGTATTTCAGTGGATATTGTGATAGGACAGTTATGACTGGATGCCTATAAAAAAATAAATAAATAAAAAAAAAATAAAAAGTTTCAGGTCTGTATGGACACACAAATCTGATATTTTCAAATCAGACCTGAATCGCTCTCATATGTGGTCCTAGATTGGATACATTGGATACATATCCGACTTGAATCATAAAGGCCAGATTGGGATTCGGGTAGCTTTTTGTCTACATGCCTACGCTTGGTGCTGTAGTTGTCAGCCAGCACTGGCGAGAGAACAACAGAGGAGAGCAGAACAGTGACAGTAGCTGTGGAAGGTAGGTGCTAGCCGTCTGGCTTTACCTTCTCCACCTGATCATGTACACCTGACGAACTGTTTGAGCTCCTTCACAGCAAAAGGTGATGCACCCAAGCACTGCTAGTGCGCCCATTTTGCCAGATTTAATAGAAAGATTAGGGGTTTTTTTTGTCTTTGGTGATGCAGATGACCAATGCAGAAGTGTATCGATGTGCCCATGCATCCCACTTTGGAGGACAGATGCATTCACATTACAGACAGATACAGGTACCTTACCGTTATGAATGTGAACAAGTGGAAACACATAGCTGGAGAAAGTCATAAAAACTGGAATAAATGGTGATGAATTTACCTCTCCTCCCATGCACACACCCACACCCACCATCACACACCCACACCCACCAGTATGTCCAGGCAGGCAGCTTTGAGTAGAGTGATCTGGTCAGCGATGGTAAGTCCAGTGAAGCCAGGCACTCGTTTGGCAAACTCCACGATTTTGATAATGCACTTGGTGGCCAGTTCACTGAACTTATCCCATAGACCCAGATCCAGACGCACACGGTGATCAGCACTGGAGTTCTGCAGAGGGAGAGACGACACACACACACACACACACACACACACAGACATTTACAGTCAGATAGGTATAGGTCAGGGTTTTCATCTGACACAGAGAGATAATGATCTCTATTGCCTACACACTCCTCACACATCACATTCAAACGCATACACACAAACTGTGTACATATATATAAACTCCACAACACTATTGTAGGAAAAGACGTCTTGGCAAAGCTGTCAACTGACTGGCTCTAATAAAGCAGGCATTCTTTATTTGTGTGTGTGTGTGTGTGTGTGTGTGGGTGTGCGTGTGTGTGTGGGTGTGCGTGTGTGTATGCGTGTGCTTACTCCACCAGACACTGAGCTGGTCTGTGACTGAATCCTGTGCTCCCACTCCCACATATGGGGATCACTGATAGAGTTGTGACAGCCAGTAAGAGGAAAAGGAAGGAGACACTACCACACACATGCGCCATTAACACACACACACACACATACACAGAGCGAGGGGGGGGGGGGGGTGATGGAGGGAGGTGTCCGTGTGTGGGAGAGAACTGTCAGTGGTTTATCTGGAAAACAGCATTTTTAAAACTAATATTTCATCCGGAAATATTTAGAAGTTAATATTTCATTTTGCTCCATTGAGATTTTGCTGGTGTTCTAGTGACACCTAAAATAACAGTGTGAACTGTACAGAACGATAAAGAGATCACATGGGGGGGAAAAACCAGACGCGGCCAAAACGGGCGCGAAGCAGGAGCCAGCCGGAGTGGGCCAGACCAAGTGCCAGACTGAGCTATGTTATCCGGGGGCAGGAGAGAGGCGGCGGGTTTCCGGAGTGCTCGGCCATGCACACTCCGCTCCGCTCGGCGAGACCGTGATCTGAACAGCTGACGCTAATTTGTTTGTTTTCCAACAGTTTACATTAAACAGCCCATCTGTGTTGTCCCAGTAAGCTCACCACCACCAGACAGCCTGGGTCCACGCTGTGAGGACATACATGCACACAGAACGCGACCGAGAGAGAGAGAGAGAGAGAGAGAGAGAGAGAGAGAGAGAGAGAGAGTAACGAGATAGAGAGAGAGAAAATGAGAGAGAGAGAGAGAGAGAGAGAGAGAGAGAGAGAGAGAGAGAGAAAATGAGAGAGAGAGAGAGAGAGAGAGAGAGAGAGAGAGAGAGAGTAACGAGATAGAGAGAGAGAAAATGAGAGAGAGAGAGAGAGAGAGAGAGAGGGAAATGAGAGTGAGAGAGAGAGAGGGCAAATGAGAGAGAGAAAGGGAGGGTAATGAGATAGAGAGAGAGAGAGAGAGAGAGAGAGAGAGAGAGAGAGTAACGAGATAGAGAGAGAGAAAATTAGAGAGAGAGAGAGAGAGAGAGAGAGAGGGAAATGAGAGTGAGAGAGAGAGAGGGCAAATGAGAGAGAGAAAGGGAGGGTAATGAGATAGAGAGAGAGAGAGAGAGAGAGAGAGAGATAAGGCAAGAGAGACAGAATTCTCTTTATGGCTCCCACTACCTGGACCCTGACTGTTCCCTCTGTGGTCCTGAGGCAAAGTGCAGGACCATGGAGAATTAGGGCCCTCAGAGCTCTCAGTTCCCGAAACAAGCGGCAAACTACTAAAAGGAGCTCTGTGTATCTGCCTTATTCAAACTGTTCAATCCAATTAGAAACAATTTTATGCATGAGGACGTGGTTCCATCTAAAAGGCCACTTTCTTCCAAAGTGCCTTAAGAAAAGCCTCACCGTCCACAACCAGGCATTACAAAATCCTAATCTCTGTCCTGCACAGAGTGTCTGCTGGGACGAGCGTGAATACGCGCACTACAGATCATATAGATCATACTGCCCTTGCCAAGCAGTTGCCTTTGCTAATTATTTCTCTTTATCACTGTGACATTGACTTCCTGGGTGTTTTGTAAGTCGGCTAAACAAACAGATGCGCTTTTCTGAGCAGATGTACATCTGTTCATTAAGCCGCTGCTAGATGGACAGCGTTTATAGGAGCTACATACAGAATGAAGCCCTCATTGCAACTCTAAATGTACAAACTCACTGGATTTGGATTTTGGAAAATGCAGCTTTTTGAAGAATGCCATTTCATCACGAGTGAGAATCCTAGAGCCTGCAAATCAACAGCTGGTTTATTATGGCTCATCTTGAAGGAGGAGCTCCAGTCATTAACACGCGAGAGGAAATGATGCCCTCTCCGCTCCCGCGGCATTTGGGGCGAGGGGGCGGGGCATGGCCCATCGTTTATGGCTAAATGAGGAGGTGGATAAATCCCGTCTCTGGTTAAGGGGGAGGTGACTAAATCTGATCTCTGGTGAAGAGGGAGGCCACACGCCTGTGCCACCAGGAGCTCGCCCGGGCGGGCGAGAAGGCGTGGAGACAGCCAAGGTACAGATATTAAAGCCACTCGTCTTCGTCCTCCCTGCCAGGGCCCTGAGGGGGTGGGGGTGGGTGGGTGAGCAGAGGGGACGAGAAGGGGGGGCAGGGGGGATGCAGCAGTGGGCTCATTTGATCCCCCCATCGCAATCTCAGTCAATTACTGCGGTAGCATAATTCGATAGAAGGAAACAAGGAAGTGGCCGGGGAATTCTAATTCCATTCTGGGGCATTTATCCAAACAAATTAGACAACTCGCAACGTCAGAAAATAGGCGGCCGGTGTCAGAAGGAGCGCCACGGTTACGGACGGTGACGGGCATTCCAGGGCGGCTGGCCGGGGGGCTTGGAATGGCGGCGAGACGGCGCAGCCGTTATGCAGCTAATATCCCGCAAGCGAGCGATCTCGGGGCAGCCTCCTACAGGGGGAGAGGCAGCGCTGGGCCCGGCGTGGTTTTATTTTGCCTCTGATGCCGCCGGGGTCATTGCTCGTCACTGTGGCTGTCAATAAAACGTTATTCATGGTCGAGCTAAGTCGCTCTCCCTCACCCGCACGTGAACTCCTGAATCACAGAGGAGCCCGGTTTGAATATTTCGCTGCATAATTGGAGCTTTAACCTAATCTGGAGGGGGGGGGGGGATCGGGGGGTTGGGGGAATGTGGGGCTCCTCCTCTGTTCCCAATAAAGAGATTCCTAAGGCACGTCAGGAACCAATCGCTGGTGATAATGAGGACTTTCTCCCAGGCAGTGGGGAAGGATGATTAGCTCTGAGCCAGATTAGGGCTCTCTGTGTGTGTGTGTGTGTGTGTGAGCGCGTGTCTATGTCTGTGTGTGTGTGTGTGTGTGTGTGTGTGTGCGCGCGCGTGTGTGTGTGTGAATGTCCTGCACAAACACAACCTACTCTATTGCCCTCTTTCCACAGGCTTTTAGCATGGACCCTGTTTTAGGCAAGGACCTGTTCTGGGAGAGAAGTTTTAAATACGTGCTAGAAGAAAAGTGCCTTTTTAAAAACAATTATTTCTTTTACGAATTTTCTCCCAATTTAAGTCTAAGACTACACACAATGTTTTGTAGACAATGGTTTTATAAACACTGAAATATTTCAGTTATTTTGCCTGTGGTGTTACAACTCACTGTTCATGAGATCTTAAGCAGATAGCAGATAAACTGATAACATTCTTGTCAGAGCAGCTCATTGCTGTTAGAACCGCATTAAAACAACTTTAGTCATTTATTCTGTATTGCCCTTGCACAACGTACATTTCAAACAGTGACTCCTATTCCCTTTGAAGCTTTCTTGCGTGTAGTTATGTCTGTTGAAAATACAATGACATTCAGATACAAATTTAGCATTTGTAAAATCCTATTTCTTTATTCTGACTTTCATCTCTCTCCCTATTATAAAGCGGCGAGCAATACGACAGCTGTAGTAAGATGTAACTCAAATGTTTTCTTACACGGCAAGACTCGAACGTTCATGTTTCAGAAGCTCCAGAGGTTGGGCATCATGAGACTGACTCATCCTTCCAAAAAGTAGAGCGTTTGACATGTGTTTGTGTATGTGTGTGTGTTTGTGTGTGTGTGTGTTTGTGCGTGCATCACATATTTACCCACAAACCAACACAAACCTACTGCAGAACCTGCCGATCTGAGCCCTGATAATGGTGCATGAACGTCAATCTCAGCTGCTGCACACTGAGCTCAGGCTATATTTAATCTACCTGCAGACAAATACTAGCTCGCTGTCGGTCACATCCGCAACGCTGTTCCACATCCCAGTCATTCAAAATAAGACCTAATCTCGACCTGCTATCAGGCCGTCAGTCAATCTGCCCCTCTTTCCACTGCTGTTTACTTGTCAGGAGGGTTCCCCGAGCCCAGGCTATCAGGAAAAGAGATCTACGCAACAGCCTTGCTTGTCTCAGTCTGGCACATCTCTTTTTGAATGCGCCCTGAGATTTAGGATGTTTTCATGGACTGCGACCCTACATTCTCACATCCAGTGTGCGCGCAGAAGGTAGCCGAAGGCAACTTTCGAAGGCGCGATTCCGAGCCTTCGGAGAGGTCACGGCAGGGTCAGCTTCGCCAAGAGCTCCCCCGATCAATTCCGTGATGCATTTCGCCCCTCGGGTCAGTGCTGCCTCTTCCTGATTTGGAGCTTTGGACCTGCTGATGTGTCCCTGCAGCCATGGCCCAAGACTCGCACTCCAAGAAGGAACCCAGGCAGGCTTCACCGTGCCGTGCGCTTTCACTGTTTAGGGGATGCTATATGGAGATGCTTACTCACAGGGAGGAGAGGGGACCAGCAGAGAGGAGCTCTAGGGCTAACTCAAACTCTTCAGCTGTAGGACACACATGGTTGACACCTCCCCTGTCCCCCACCCACAAAAGCCCATGCAACCTGTTTTCTGCTCGTCATCGTTTATGCTGCTCCTCGCAGTGCTGAGGCAGGGGTGAATGTGCTCTTCAGGAGCAGCTTTTGAGTTGCCGAGGGGCAACCAGACGCTTCCCAAGCCCTGAGCACACAGCCGTTCCTCTAGCTGTCGCTGTCCACAGCAGAAACCTGATCAACATCTCCCAAGCCTCTCAGATTGCATTCGTTAGATAACATCAAACAGGCCCCCTTTGTTTTGCCTTATATTAATAACAAAACTGATGTTCAGGCGCCCTTTGTGAGGAACTCTCTAATCTTATTTCACCTCCATTGATTTCCACTGAATATCCAAAGCACTTTGCCTCCAAATACGGTGAAAAGCCTACTGGAGTCTGTGGATGGGAAAAGAAAGCCAAAGGGAAAGAATGGAAGTTATTGAATAGTTTGCAGAGATTTGCTGTAGACAGCGTTCATAATTGAGCTCTCTGGCTGTATTAAAGAGGGATTTAGAGTGGAGCACATGAGATCGATCGCCTCTGTTCTTGGTCCTGTATGAAGTCCAGTATGAGGTTTAAATCAGACAGACACTTCTCCGCTAACTCTGTGGTTCGGGCCCTCTGTTTTGGCTCCGTCGAAGAAGCAGGGGCCATGACACACTCGCGACTGCTCATGCATTCGATTAGCTCGCCATGGTTTCTGCCTCCTACTGTTCCTCTTGAAGAACTGTATCTGCAAAAGCAGTGCAGAAACTTTTACCGTGTGACACAACCTTCTCTGAGCCTGATTTTGCTTGAGCTCTCTTTTCCAAAAATTAGTGGATGAGCAACATTTAGTTTATATAACATAACATAACCATCAAAGCTCCTGAAGAGTCCAGACTACTAACCAACCACCCTTATCCAAAGCATCTTACATATTTAACAGTATGTCAGCTCCCCAGGAACTGAACCCATGACTTTGCTGTTGATAACACTGTGATGAGAAGCATGTTCCATGTTTAGTGCAGGGCCCTACAGGGAAAAGCATAGGTGCCATGCTCACCGTGGTGTACTTGCCCAGCTGGCAGAGGGAGGGGAACGTCTCCTGGTGGGCTCGTCGGATTTTCTCGATGATGGTCTCCAGCTCCGCCGTGAGCTCGTAGCTCTCTGCCAGCTCTGGCTTCGGATTCTCCTTTTTCTTCTTGTTGCGATCATTGCGTACCGCTGCGAGGGCAAAAGATAGCCTTCATCAGTACCTTGGCAAACAAGCATTTTGCACCATTTCAACAGAAATGCTGAAATGTACAGGAGTTTGAATTACATGAACCTTGGAACAAATCAGCCTTTACACCCTATACAAAGCCCTTAGTAACTGTTTCACTTCACATCTAATACCACATATGTAAAAGGAGACTTGAACAAAAACTGGTTATGTGGGGGTGAATGCACTCAAAGCTAACTTCATGGCAAATTACCTTGATACCTTTGATCAGAATGCACGAGAAGCGTCTCTTTTTGCTTTCTTTAAGTCATTTTTTCTGAGATATCACAGCCAAGATAAGTGCTGAAGCTCACTGCCATTATGTTTAGAGCTTCTAAGAGATGGCCTCAGATTTCACAGGACGACCCTCATGTTTGGCCTTAGATTTCAAACGAACACCCATAAGCACTGATGTTTCTCATTCCCTTCCCCGATGGCCACTGAAAAAGTGGCTCCACACATCAAAGTGCAAAACAAAGGGGGAAGCAGGGAGGCGGCTTTTCAGACCGGAGCAGTTTATCTGCATCGAGGGGGCTCGTGAGCGGCAGTAGCTGAATCCTTTGGCGGCAGGCAGTGTGGCGAAGAAACACGCGGCCCCAGACGGATCAAGCGTGTGCACGGAGCGGCTCCGGCCCTCGCCTCCCTCTCCCTCCCCCCTTATCAATCCCCAGCCCCTCCCTCCATCACTTATCCACCCCTCCCCCACCTACTCTGAGCCAGGGCTAGAGATCTGCCGTCAACGGCCATGATTAATACAGGAGGGTCTGATGAAGGCAGCTGAGCTGGACGGCCGTCATTAAGGCGAGAACACCTGGTGCTGGGGACTGTGCAGTTTGATTAAGCCCTGGAGGAGCTCATGTTTTGGGGTGTGCGTGCGTGTGTGTGTGTGTGTGTGTGTGTGTGTGTGTGTGTGTGTGTGCGCGCGCGCGGATCACATCCAAGTCATCACTCGACGATGAGCGTCCAAGCCACACGGAGCTCCTGATGCCAATCACCAACAAGGCTCGGAAAACAAAATGCTGAGGTCATTATGATCATAACTAGCCTGCTATAGCTTCCACAGTTCATACCCACAACTGTGAAAGCAATGGCTGAGCCCTCAGTAAAAACATTTGTGTAACAAATATCCCATCTCTCGTCATCTTCTTTCATCTTTGTGTATTTACCTTTAAAAGAATATTTACATTGAGATGCATATATTCACAGTGACCTAAATTAAGTCCTATATTTCCCATCTGTCTCACTGCTAGCAAACCTTTCTCTGCATGACCAAAGCATATAGCATACAGAAGATCCCATACTACAGTTTAATTGTAATTTCAATCAAATCTAATAATCTGTGTATTTCACATCATTTAGGTAGAAAGTGCACATTTTAAGGCACTGTAGAATTATTGTTACTCTCTGCTGTAATTTGCAATATTGTCTGCAGAAAGGTCACCTGCTCTGTGTGCTTGTGCAGACTTCAGCATGCCCAGAACAGGGATACCCAGAGCCCGCTCGGCTTCACCTGACATGCATAATGAATGCACCACCTGCTGCTCCACCTTGTCCGACCTCCCACGTCACCCCTTGGCCCGGTGACATGAGTTCCCCATATCCAATTGGTTCCATCCAAACAAGCCCCGCCCAAGCCGAATGACAACAGAGGGGGGTGGCTCCCTCGCTACTGAATGTGTGTGGCTCGCTCTCATGCTGGGAGTTTCCGTTGTCCTCGGTGCCTTTGTTGAGCGCTCTTGTGATATCTTGGATTTGGAGACGTGTCACAAGGGCACAGGGTCATGCTGTCATATGGTAGAATGACCTATATGTTCACAAAGTGTGATTAACCTCTATTGCGATTTTGTCTATATATAATCTGAAGCCATGCTCATCATGCCCTGTCTGAGCCAAAACTATTGTTGTTGTAGCTTAAGTCATTACTGACATGTGGAATCATTTAGCTGATGGGAGTGCCTAATGAAGGTTGCATATTTGGCCCAGATTGAGTCTATGAAGTTGAGTGTCTGTGGAATCATAAAACAATGAATAAAGCTGACAGTGAATGAGGCCCAGTACGACCACAGCCAGGATCCTCATTCATCCACTACCTTACTACCTTAAAATCGGTTCAAGAAGCTCGTATAACTTTACTCCTTTTTTTTGTAAAAGAACGTTTAACCGAGCTTAATCTAATGCTGAAGCCCTACTTCTACTAAAGCTTCTGTTTTTGTGCAAACCTCTTGACTTGCTAACCCAGTGTTAAAAGCTCTGTAGTAAAATGTATTTTCATTATTACTTCTTAGGCTGCTGTGGTTATTTTTAAGATCAAGAACGTGGGACAATTTTCAAATGTGTGCATTAGTGTGTGTCAGCTTTGTGCCTGCTAGCTGCGCAGCACCTGCATCTGTATAAGTGAACTGGACTGAGGGGTTTCCAGACGCAGCACATGACAGTAGAGCCGCTTCCTTGTGTGCAACTGTTTTCTCTCTTTTCTTCAGAGGAAAAAAGCCCACATTCACAGTTCAACTTCTTCAACGGACCTGAAAAAAAGAACAATGGAGGCCTAACCAAGCTCTCTCTGTGTATACGAAACCTGAGAATCCCCTTCATGTGTCCCCGTGCGCCAAGCACATGAACAAGCAAGCAAACTATAAAGGAATAGGCGCGTGCTGTCTCTAGTATGGGGGAGGCTTCGTGATCGGGTGGTGGGCGGCAGTGTGAGTCAGAGGTAGGCTTGCTCCATTTACGCTAGTGCATGCTGCCTTTGTGATGGCGGCCGCGCGCACACAAACACAAGCCTGTGATAGCAGAGGTGCTGTGATGCTTTGCAACAAGGCCAGCAAACCGCCTGGGGGCTAAAGCACACACCATGCAAGTCCAGAGGAGGGTGAATACAAAACATACAAATAATACAAAACAAAAAACAAAAAACAAAAGGTGGGCTGACAGCAAAGCAAGAAGACGAATAACAAACATAAAAGCCAACTATGGCCCGTGTGGTTCCCATGTGACCCTTTGCCACATTGCGCAATGTGTTAGCACGTTAGCGCATTAGCACATTAACGCATTTGCATGTTAACGCATCAGCACATTAGCGCATTAGCACATTAGCATGCCGTGTGGACTAATGAATGGGCGTCATAGCCTTTGCCGTACACTGCGTGAGCCTAGCTGAGTGAATGCAGGGCCTGGACTCCATCTGTGCCCAGGCTTCTGGCTGGCATGCTTCAAAGATTACAGTGTGATAGGAATCTAACGGAGGGACTCAACAGCCGCTTAAAGCTGACACATTTACAGTGGCGGGTGTCGGGGGAAATGGGGGTGGGGGGGGGTTGGGAGGAGCAGGGGGTTGTCGTGGCTGTCGGTGTGTTAAATGCAGCTGTCACAGACAGGCCCTCCTAATCCCCTACATGATATGAACAGGAACAGGAGAGCAAACAGCCATTTAACTCCACACTACAGTTATGTGCACATGATAGTGTTTGTGTGTGTGTGTGTGTGTGTATGTGGCCTGTAGGTGCTGTATGCACGATACATATACACTATTCAATTCAGAAGAGCTCGATATAAATTGTGTAGCACATTTTACCGGGAACCTCGCCCCCACAGCAGAGCTGCAGAGATCCAAGTTCAGACCCCTTAAGAGTAATGAAGATGACAGTAGCAAAGAAATAACCCACCCCAGGTAAATCCAGGTGAGGGTCCCGCCTCCTGTATCTGTGGGAACCGCTCGGTCCCCGGGACTTAAACATACCCCTAATGTGCCTTGCCATCCTCCTCCAACTACCAGCTGTAGTCAGCTTAATCACCTTTTCCACTGAGCAACACTTAAGGCGTGCAGATAAAGATCGCAGTGAACTGCTGTCAGTGGACGTGAGAGAGGGCGGGGGGGGGGGGGGGGTCCGATTTCCACTTCAAAGCCCCTCTTGAGACAATAACAGAGGCATGCAGGAGAGGGATGGAGAGAGAGAGAGAGAGAGAGAGAGAGAGAGAAAGGGGGGGGTGATTGGTGTAAGGGTGTGTAACTGTAACTCATACACCTCGTATAGGTGCTCTACTGCTGGTTTCTCAGTCTCTCACTGATAACAGGGAGCTCGTCTTGAAGTGCCACAGCACCTCTGTCTCCCTCTCCCACATCATCCTTGTCCACCTTCCTCCGTACCTGAGAATCCTTTTCTCACCTCTCTGTCTTTCTCTCCCGTCAGTCTTCTCTCCTCCGGTTAATCCTGTCGGCCATTCTATGTGTTAGTTGTGAACGTGACCGAGCGGCGTGGCATCGGTAGCGGTGTGCGTGGATCACACTCCTGTCCCGGGCGTCCGTGTGCCGGCCATCTGTGCGGCATGCGGCCCCGTGGCGTCGCACCGGCGCGACAGATGCACGGGTAAATAAGCGCGATATTTCTCCCCCACTCTCGTCACGCGGGTCCGCGCTGGCAATGGGCCGTGCCGGGCTGGGCCGGAGCGCGCGCACGCCCGTCACTCTCGGGGTGATGGCCAGAGCAGCTCCCGGTTCAGTCTGGTAAAAACTCAGGAGGAGGCAGAGGGACTGGGGTTTAAGCCAGCTTTCCCCAGGGGATCTCTCTCTCTCACGCTCAGCTGAAAGAACTGAAGGGCTTGAGATAATCTTAGCGATGTCCCCCCTCCCCCTGCCGGACTCTCAACACAGTGGCTAATTCTGTGGCAGATCATCAGCTAGTCAGCTGAAGAAAGAGAGAGAGAGAGAGAGAGAGAGAGAGAGAGAAGGGAGAGCAAACTGTATGTGCCTTTGTTTACTAATGATTTTCCCCAGCAGTGGCTGGAGGTGGACGAGTGGGAGGGGCTTACCAGGTGGCAGCCAGCTGCTGACATCTTCCTTAAGGCTGTTTAGCCTAATAACAGTACTAACTTTAGCTTTCTATTACACCACGTGGGGCAGGGTAGCAGTGCAGAGACACTGTTAGATGACATATTAGGGTGAAACTGAGTGAACAGGGACTGTCTTGCTGCTGTTCTCATGGAAGAGTGAATCTCTGAGGTAAGTGTCATATAAAGAGCCATACTATCGTAGCACAAAGACCTGGAGCTTCTCAAAGACTGTCCACTTTTTGTAATTGGACAGCAGAATCTCTCTCCTATGCATGTAGACATGCATGCATGTGCACGCACACACAAACACACATGCACACACGCAGAGGAAAATGTCTTCTTTTGTGTGTTGGGTTTTTTTTAGCTTTAAGGCTAGTTACCAGCATGGCCCCGTGACCCCCCTACTTCAGGAAGAAGCCCCACCTACCGTCACCTACCACTACCGTTACGTTTAGTATGAACTCTGTCTTTGTGCCTACCCTAAACCTGCCTACCGCGCGATGGCATTAAGATGTCTCGCCTGTCCTTTCGTCCCAGAAAAAGGACACGCGAAAGACTCCGGCCCATGCCGCGCCCGCACACAGCGGGCCCAGTGGCCGGGGCGATCGAAGCAGCGCGCGAAATGGACGGTGCTCAGCTCTGCCGTAATCCCCCCTCCCGCTCCCCACCCTCCCAAGGCCGAGCCGAGGGGGGCCGTGACGCGTTCAGCAGCAGAAGTGCAGTTCCAGGTATACCAGGGGTAAGAGGCAAATCGCCGGTGTCCTGGTGCGCCACGACGACACCGAGTGTGGCTTTTCCCATTCTGTCTGAAACGGCCTGACGAAGCAACTCAAGAAACGTATTTATTAAATTAATAGGGAGAGCAGTGAAGCAGGCTTACTGGTGTATCTAGAAGAAACCATCAAGACGTAATGGGCCTGTGAGTCAGACAGCAATGGGGTAGGAAAAGACAAACGCAAAAATGACACTCATTTCTAAACCGCGGCTGTATTCCCATCTCCTCAAGCTGCAGTTTTCAGCACACAATGGCACAAGTTATCGGTGGCAATGATACCGATCTTCAGAAACTACAGTGAACGCAAACGGCAATGATAATGAAGGTTATAACCTGCTGTGGGCGGAGGGATGTGGGCGGGCGGAGGGGGGGGGGCATCGCTGGGGGAAAAAAGAGCCTGTATGACATTTCCATGGTATTTATCGGAGAGAGGACTCTGCTAGCCTGATGCGGGGAGATTTTATAACATACCATCTCATCATGACATACTGGCATTATGACTCGCTCACTCAAAGGTGTACTAGAACACTCACACCTGACCTTTAATCTGGCTTTCTTAGGTTTACCGTGAAGGGATCTGAAAGCGTGCCCTAGTAATCATCACAGGCGTGGGGTAGTTCAGCTCTACTACCACAGTTGTGCCTGGATTAGCTGTGCGAGTGAGGGCTCGAAGACCCATTTGTTCTTTTCATGATGGAGAAGCTCACTTTCACTTTGCTTACCTGGTGATACATTCTGGGAGCCTTTTGGGACACAGAGAAAGAGCAGTAATAGATAGAACCTGTCAAGGGCAAAAACCTGCATAGTAGTGTGTGTGTGTGCTTGCGTGTGCATGCGTGCGTTTGTGTGTGCGTGTGTGTGTGTGTATGTTTAACACAGGTCGAGAACTCACACTCCTTGGACATTCCAACGGCAAAGCACTTCTGTAGTCTGCAGTACTGGCAACGGTTCCTCGTAACCTTGTTGATGATGCAGTTCTTGTCTCGGTGACACGTATAAACCATGTTCTTCTGGATACTCCTGCGGAAGAACCCCTGAGAAAGGAGGAGAGAAAGAGGGAGAACAAGGGAGAGAAAAGGAGAGAAAGAGATTCATCCTTTGAAACAAGAACACATGTACATGAAATAAAGAATATTCAAATCTCTTTTTCAAATTCAACTATTCAAATTACTTTTCATAATGTTTAACAGATGAATTCCAAAAAAGCCCTTTTTTGGTCAGACACTGACTGTGAAGTGTACCATCTTCTAAATGAGTCAAGGATATTCAAGCAATTAAGCATGCAGCCCAAACCCCCCCCCCCCCCTTTATGGGAATATCTGCTAGCAGACAAATGGGCCCTCTGATGGAGCTGATGGAGCTAATGGAGAATTATTCTCTAGGGAAAGCTCCAAATTTAACTGGCCCATCTGTGTTCATGATTTTATTTACTGCATCTATGAGACGCATTTCATGTGCCCATGTAACAACGGGTACGGGAGATCTGAATCGCTGCCGTTAAAATGAAAATTGTGTTTCTTGGCGAGAAACCTCACTGCTCAGCTGCTCTGTGGAGCAACTGTTCTACATAGGATAAAACAAAAGATAATGGATTACATATTCGCATTATAAATAGTGATATAAACTAAACAAACAAGGTTGGGTGATTTCCTGAGGAGGAATATTGCCTTTGGTGTGATCCAGTGCGATCCATCTCGCTGGTGCTGCAAATGCAGAAACGACAGCCGTTTCCTTGAAAAGGAACGTTAAAAAAAATCCTTAAAGGCTTTTTAGTGAATATTAATATGTTGTTGCTCGGCGGGTTGGCAGCAATGGCGATCAGTCATATACGGGTGTGCGCGCCCGCTCATGAATGGGTGTGCTTCCCTCCCAATGATGGCTGGGAAAGGGCGGTGGAAGAGGTGTGTGTTTGTGTGTGTGTGTGTGTGTGTGTGTGTGTGTGTGTGTGTGTGTGTGGGGGGTTGAATTTCCATTTGCCTTTCGACCAGTGACTGATGGGGCCTTGCGCTTTCATTAGAGGCCGAGCAGAATGCATGATGGGTAACGCATTAGCACGAAGGGCAGAAGTGTCCTGAGCCCCTCCTCCACCCTCCCAGCCTGAGCCGTCCCCCTGCCCAAGCACCCCCCACCAGCCAATCTCTCGCATGCTCATTCCCCAGGCCACCGCCAATGGTGCTTCACAATCGGCGTGACGCCGGGTGACCGCGATGAGGTCACGCACCTCCGCTCCCCCTTTGGGTAATAGACGTCTTTATCCACAGCGATGTCAGCTGGGCGTGCTCCAACGCGTCGCGCTCTCCACCCCTGATGGATGAAGATGGCGTGCAGGCTCCGCGCGGACGCGGCAGCCAAGGCCGCAGAGAGCTTAAAGGCTGCGCATCGCCCGTGACTGTGGGGGACGAAGGGCCTGGGGCCTCAGCCCAGAGGTGTGTGCACAACCATGGGGCGTGTGGGGTCTCTGTTCTGCCTTCATCTAATCCTCCTGTTGGCCCCAGAACTCAGGCTCAGTTTCATTCAGTTTTTCATTTTTGCTCGTCCCGTCCCTTAGGATCGCTCCTTTCTCTCCCTCTTTCTTTCTCGGTCTCGTGCTGTATGTGACTGAGCGTTACCTGTGATTAAACTGACCCTGAGGTGCCGACGCCTTGATAATTCGCTGCTCGCTCGGCCATGGCCAATTTCCTTCTCGGATGACTTGCGCCAGGTGGCATGTAAACGGAGCAGATTAACGGGCGAGATAGCGCCTGTCTGCATGCCCCTCTCCACCCGCGTCTGTGTGCGTGGGGCTTTGATGAGGGTCCAGCTCCTCGTACTGACCCGACGAGTGCAGATCTGTCTCATCAGACACGTCCGAGCTTGGCGAAAGGGTCCGTGTCCAAGAATTTATCCAAGTACACGCAGAACAATCGGCCAGGGGTATAAAGCCCGACACCCCCCCCCCCCCCCCCCCGTTAACTGCATCTTAACTAGGATCATTATCTTCCATCTTGTTACCTTAATGGCGGTGGGATAGGGTGACACAGGAGGCTAAAGCATCACCAGGCATCTCATTTACAGATTAAAAATCGAAAGCACTGCCCATCAATTATTTACCCTCCGCCCACCCCGCCTCGCTAACCCACGCCTTCCCGCCGTCTCTGTCCCGCCTGCACTGGTGATGCTTTGTGTCGCATGAACATTTGGTACGGGCCTGGGGCTGGATTACTTTTCGCTCTCAGTCACGCAGACATCTTATCGCTGGACACCGAAAGTGGAGAGGACACCAGAGACCCGGGAGAGAGAGGGGAGGAGAGGGAGAGAGAGAGAGAGAGAGAGAGAGAGAGGGAGGGAGTGAGAGAAGCAGCCCAGATATTACTTACACCTGTAGTTCTCTGAAGTGACAGGGCAGACTAGGGTAGGGGTGGGGGGTGTTGTATCAGGTTCCGGCTAGCCGAGCGGAATGGAGTGTGGGGAGAAATATGTTTCGGGCCGCCTTTGCGCGTTTCCCTGTTGAACATGGAAGAGGTGAGGGGTTAGGGCTGGCCTCCGCTGAAAAGCCAGGTTAAATAATGGCCCAAGGAAAAGGCAGGCGAGGACACACAAAGTCACTCTTTGTCGTTCGCAGCAAACGTGAAACCACAGAAGATAACAGGAGGGCCCGCAAAGAGAGGCATGGCCAGCCATGACCGAACAGAGCCCTTTTCAATGCCCGACAAGACGGACGAGAGACCCCGGGTTGCCCTCCGCAGCGGTCTCACCCTCGCCCCCCTCTCTGTCTCGCTCATTCTCTCTGCACCCCGTCTGCTGCCATCTGAAAGGCGCTTATCTTTCCACGAGGGGCCCGAAATGCAGACAAGAAGAAGGTCTTTTCTGGGCCGTGCTTGCACCGGCCCAAAACAGACGGGTTGCTGTGAATAAGGAAGGATGAACAAAAATAGGGAAGCGGCTCCAACCATTACGAAGCTCCAGGATCCTCCTTTTGGGGAGTGGGCACGAGCACCTCAGCCCTGACCCCTGCGTGAAGAGATCAGACACAACCGAAAGCCTTCAGCCGTCATTCACTGCAGAGGGGACTGTAGCCAGGCCAAGGGAGCCCTGCTGGTTCACAGGGGACATCTAGGCCTGTTGTCCAGGAAACAAGACTGCAGCCCAGCACCACTGTGTACCACTGCCCTGTGGGTGTCTCCCGCTGCCTTTAAAGTTTTGATGCAATTAAAAAGGACTGGTGGGAAAAGTGTCGGCAGGGGTGGGAGTGGTCCTGCTGGTTGGTGCACAAGGCAAGGTCTGCTGCCATACACACACACACACACACACACACACACATACACGCACGCACGCACGCGCACGCACACGCACGCACACACACGCACGCACACACACACGCACGCACACGCACGCACGCACACACACACGCACGCACGCACACGCACACGCACGCACACACACGCACGCACACACACGCACGCACGCACGCACGCAAACACACACGCACGCAAACACACACGCACGCAAACACACACACCACACACTCAAGTTTGCCGAGCGTACTATCATCAGAGCAGTATCATTCCACATTACGTGCATGACATAAATTATGACATGCATTCACTGAAAACAGATTGAAATGCAGTGCACCTCACAGCCCCCACCCCCCAACTTAAAGTCTGACAGATGATGCATTTGATCTCCTATTCTGTCAGAGCTGACACTCCTTGACACTGAGTTGACACTATTCATCTGCACTGCCCTGCCCTTGGCTGCTTTCTGTGCCGTGTCCTTAATATAATAATTACATAACGCCAGCTGACAACGTCTTGCTCCACGTAAAACGGCCCACTTTCAAGTCTGGAACCATGCGGAGTGATAGATAAGGACTAAACAACAGCGGCACATTTCAAAAGAAGGGTGTTTATAAGACAGAGAGCACGCTAGAGAGGAACATAGGTGGTGGTTACACAATCAAATCCATTTTCTCCTTCTCGCATGAGGGATCTTTTCACGGGCGGCACGGGAACGGCCCCGCGCGGCCTTCCTCGGCCCAAAAGCAGCGGCACGTTGCTGAGTGTTGGCAGAAGACATTAGCGGCGCACGTGCTAGCGGGCCTTTGATTCACACTCTCACTGTTCCCAGACAGACGTAACACACTGTCCTGCTTTCCTTTCTCTCTCTCTATTCTTCTCCAGTCTACCTCGTCCTTCTCTCTTCATTATCTTTTTCTCCCCCCCCCCACTATTCCTGCTTCTGTTACTCTTCCCTGTAGCACTGATGCCAGACAGCAGCGCGTGAATAAAGGCATTAAAAACTACCGCCGAGAAACGCACGGCCCGGCAAACTGGAGCGGAAGAGTTGCAGGAGCGGCGGGTTCATCACAGCTAGCGCATGCGGCGCTGCTGCGCGAGACGGACGCGCCGACGTGTCCACGCAGCCTTGCGGCTCTGCGTGAGACGGACGCATCGACGTGCCCCCAGCGGCTCCACAGGGATGGCGTTGGCCAGCGGGAACGGCGGACAAAATGAGAAATGAAGTAGAGTGATTTGTCTCCTTAAATGTAAGCCCTCCTACAGTGTTCTGAGTGGGCTTTGATTTACATGAGCACTTTGAAGCCCTCTGTACTGCATTTCAAATGTGTAGGTTCTTATTATTTTGATTACTATTTCTATTATTATTGCTATTATCATTATCACAAACTCTTGAGTTGCGAGAGCTTTTTTGAGCCATTCTGCTTATACTCTTTAACTGGAAGGCTTTGTAGTACACTGGGATTCAACTTTATGAAGCAAAAGATCACATATATGTGCCCTCACTTCAGGGTTGGAGGGGCCCTGTTAGGAACAGTGAAAAACAAAGCAAGAATAGCATTTTAGGTGTGTATTAAGGGACAACTAAACGTCTGATCAACAATAGCATGAAAAAGGTTTTTGGGAGATTTTTACTTTTTGTTTTTTTACAATGTTTTATCCCAGTCACACAAAGTGACAAATAATTCAGTGTTCATTGTGCTTTGTATGTTTTTTCTCTTTTGTTTTACCATGGGAAATCATCCAAAACTAGCGTTAAGGGATCCTTCTGACATTACACGCGTCCCCAGAATGCTATTTAAAACTGTAACATCCCTGGTGTGCAAAATGTCAGCAAATCAAATCAAGTCGTGGTGGACGCTACATGACCAAAAGTATAACTAACACAATAACACACAAATCCTCTGAAATTGCACTCAGATTGGTCCTCTGTTATCTATTCTCCCCATTTTAAAATATTCCACTGCGAGTTGCTGTGACGAATGCGTTGATCAGAACAGGCGAGCTTGCTTATGAATGCCAAACTCTCATCAGCCTTATAGAAGGGAAGGATGGCAGGAACCGTCTCTAAAGGCAGAACAGATGCTGATAATGAGGATGTGGCAACGTTCTCACTTCCAGCGTTACGACAACGGATCAGGCATGCCGGTGGAAAGGCATCATTCTTTACACGACAGAACCAACAGGGAAATATTGGCAGCAAGTTTTTTCTTTTGTGACTAACAGAACAATACACTGAATGTGGAGACACAAGGCGCAAGCCAGAAATATCCCAATGTCAAAAAGGATTTTGGAGTCAAAGCTAGCCGCCCAGCTCTTTAGAGCTTGACTCGGGCTTAGCTGGAGACAGCCAATGTCGAATGCATATGCATGCACTTATGGCTGCCCATATGTTTCTGAGCCATTTTACCAATTCAAATCGGACGTCCGGTCCTATATCAAACAAAGCACCGTCATGTCAAACGATGCAAATTGAGGGAATATCTGATCAACAGACAGACGGAGAAGAGCAGGAGAAATGTGGCCACCCCACACACCTGTACACGCACAGACGCGCACACACACACACACACACACACACACACACACACACACAGACACACACACACACACACACACACAAACAGAGGCATAAACATGTCTGCTGGGGGATCTCTTAAGCCTCTGTAATGCATACAGGCAGAGGCTGAAGGATCAGAGAAACATAATGGCAGTATTGTTTGGCCAGTTAGGAGGGATTTCAGTGAGATGCTCTTCAAAGCTGTTTGGTTGTCGGAGTGAGGACAGGATATGGTCTCTCTAAATTTACATGAACTGAACCAATATGCAATTAGTGGCTCTTCTCCCTCTCTCTTTGTCTGTCTCTTTTGCTGTCTTCTCTTTCTCCCAGTGGCTCAGACAAGAGAAGTTTGTCTCTTGCACTGGTCTTTAAAGCTCCACCAACCCCAGAGGCATTGGCATATGACACAGAAAGGCTGTATAATCCCCATTCTAATCCCGTTCAAATCGCAGTGCTGCTGAAATCAAAACCAGTGCAGCCTGAATTCTGGTACTTTTACACCCTCCCTCTCTGCCTCTCTTGTTCTCTCTTCCAGTCTTTCTCTGCCCTGTTTCACTTACTGTTGATGTGAGGCTCTGGGTCTCACTATATTAGTCATATTCTTAGAAGCAAACATGCTTTTAATGTTTCTAAATCAGAATCTCTCCCCTGAGAGCCTCTGACAGTGAGGTAGTGTGTGGCCCCACTCTGACTCTGTGTGTGTGTGTGTGTATGTGTGTGTGTGTGTGTGTGTGTGTGTGTGTGTGCGTGTGTGTGTGTGTGTGTGTGTGCGTGCTTTGCCATCTCATAGCCCTAGCCTGCTCACTGGGCTCAGAGAGAAGTTGAGGTCAGTCAGCGAGGGACCGAGCTCCCAGCACTGACTCGGCGATGTGTGTGCATTGTGGACGGGAACTGTTCTCTGTCTGTCGCTCTTACACACACATTCATACTCACACTCAAACACACAGAAACTGCCAGTATACCCAGAGGAGGACAATATCCTGAATATCCTGGGCATCAAGAAATTGCTCCAAGGTTCAGCTAATGTGCATTAGGTATGCTTGTTTTTTTCTCACACTGCTTACTAGCTATCTCTTGATACAAACTGTGCCATCGTAGTTCATGGCACCACAGTAAGTCTTCAGAAAATGGCTTTATTTGAGCTGAATTCCACCTCCTCACAAAACTCATGAGTTCCTGCTGTTAGGAAACTTGTAACATGGCTTTTGTTGTTTGTTCTATTTTATTCAAGTCCCTGAACTACTCAGGTCAGACCCAAGTGCACTTCAGCTCTGCCGGCGAGGAGCCACGCAAGGCAGGTGATGCGAGCAGCCAGCAACAGCTGGGGAAGGCAGGCATGAACCTATGGCCTTGGGGGAGCTTGGCCAGCTCAGAAATCCCCACAGCTAAATCAATCCCACAGTTGCTTCTGTCCAGATCTGCTGACACCTTAAACTGTACGTCTGTGTCTCGGCTCTGGGCTTCCCAGCGTTCTGTTTGAAGACGACAGCCTATGATTCAGGTCCAATACTGCGGGACTAGCACAGACCTTTTACACATTAGCATATTATGGCAGCAGGTTGTGCATCTCAGTCAGGCCCCGAGCTCAAGCAACCTGCCCTGTTCGGGCACTTTGAAGGTGGCTTCTTCAGGTGGCAGAGAGAGATGTGTTCCTGGGAGATCTACAGCAGTGCCAGGAGTGGGTGCCAGTGAGCGTGGTGCCCAGCTTACCTTGCAGCCCTCGCAGGCACTGACACCGTAGTGGTACCCCGACGACTTGTCCTGGCACACGAAGCAGGGCTTGTAGACGCGCGGCGGGGGCAGCGGTGATGGAGGGCTGGGCACCAGCTCCTCCGAACTGCTGCTCTGGGTCTCGATGGCTGCGGGCAGATGAGAGCGAAGAGACAAGGATTACACAGGAAACAAATCCTCTAAAACACCACACAGGGCACTTTAGGACGAGCAAACGTTTATTAGAATTACCGAACTACTAAATGAACACAGTTCATTTTTATCGTGATCATCAACGTGAGCCTTTTTTCTCTTAAAAAAAGTTTTGTTTTCTTGAAAACCCAAAGAACATCAGGCCTTTATAAAATATGATAGGATCATCCAAAACAAAACAAAACAAAAAAAGAGATCAACAATCCTCTCATGGCGACCCAAAGTAGATGCTGAAATGGTCAGACTGCATCGGTGGTCAAGGAGACAACACCGGCACGCTCTGAAGCCCAGGCCAATCAGATGATCAGATTACCACACGGAGATCTCCAGAGCAGTAAACTCACTTAGCCAAGTCATTCGGTCACTTAGCTCCATTTGGAAATGATCTCGGCCTGCCCTGCTGCCCTTTTTCCAGCCACTTCTTTCAGCTCCGAGAGATGCCTTAATCCCACGCGTTTCACCGTACAGTGTCCAGAGCTCTAGCCGATCGTCCCTTCTGTACGACTGAGCTGCGCGTTTGGTCAAATTCCCGGCGACGCCACAGGACATCTCGAATCATACGGCGGGAAAATCTAGAAAATCTTCTCTGTCAGCACGGGGTAGATCGGCTTCGTTACCGTGCGCTGGCACACGTTTAGTTAACTAAATGATGTTACTGAAGACAGGCGGCAGGGAGCGGTGGAAGGCTCGGCTCCGCCTCATGTCAGCACGATCGATTCCTCGGGGGCGGGGGGGCGTTTCTGCTGTGCGCACGCACGCTTATAACCAGGTTTACTCGTTAGACCTGCATCAGCCTCGGGTGCCAGCAGAATATTTTTCCTAAGAGACTGTGTCAAGTACTGACCTGAGTCTCAGCTGTAACATCCTGGGTGCGAATATGGAATTTTATATGTACGTAATACACAAAGGAGATGCTTCTTACCATAAAACCATTATTATCCTAATGCAGATATTCTAGGTTGAGGGGTCAGTAATTTATAGTTTCATGACCATCGTTACTCAGTTACTCAGCATACTCATCCCATTGCGCATAAATATTAACAATAGTAGAATAAGTTTCATTTAGAAACCATTCTCTGTGTGTTAGGGCTTGAAAACTAAACCCTAGAATGTGTCCCTCGGCTACACCCAGCGAGGTCAACTAGGTTGCCAGCCAGGGTGTGAGAAAAAGAGAGCTCGCCACTTCAGTGTGAGCAACATGTGACTCCTTCATCCCTGATCTGAGGCCAGATTAACAGGGTGAATAAATGCAGCTCGAGTCTCTAACTAAGTGCGCATTGATTGCGGGAGGCTCCCTTCCTCTCTCTCTCCCTCTCTCGGTGTGTTGGGATGTCAGCCGTTATGCTGATAAACGACCTTATCGATCTCATGGCTCCGCCTCCTCCCCTGCGACTCCCAGCGCTCTGGCTCCTCTGAGTAAAAACTGATTGGATTAATGAAGGCGGACGGACGATCCGTTTTCATTTGAGTCAGGTGGGCCGGCGCTGTGGCCTCAATCGCCGGCCGCGTTTCCAGCTCTTCCCCTCGGCTGCAGCGGGAGACCCTTGCCTCCGGGAGCTGCAGGGTGCGTGTACATCTGTTCTAATCACCGGAGACATGGAGCGCAGTCGGTGCTGACGCGCGATCCATTTCCACTGACCGCGTGTGCAGCTGGGGAGAAAGGGATGTAATATGTAAAAAAGAAAGGAGGGGGGGGGGGTGTTTGTAGCATGCAGTGTGCAGTGGCTCAACTTGTGCCATGTCAACAGAGCATAATTCATATTCAAGCTCACTCCGTGGGAGGGAAGAGGAGGGGAGAGATAGTGAGTGAAAGAGAGAGCATTCCCCTCGTCTTTCTCCGGTGGTACACATTTTAAACTGGGCAAAAGGCGTCTGACCACCTGCAGCCAGATGGGGCACATAAAGGCAGATGCACTTCCCCCCCTCCGGTGTCAGGGTGAAATGACTGTGCCAGGCGTGTGGGGGGAGGCCCTTCTCCATTTTCTGGGCGATTACACTTCAGCACAGTAGACGGCCGTCCACTGCATGTTAACATACACATGGCTATCATTATAAGGGCATGGAAAGAGAGTGGGGGGAGAGAGAGAGCGAGAGAGAGAGAAAGAGAGAGAGGTACTCCTAAAAGAGCAGGCGGAGAAAAATGTTTCGTGGCTTGTGGCGCACTGAACCCCTAGCCTCTGGCTGAACTCCCCAGCAGGGTCAGGCAGGAAACACACACACCCATTATAGCCCATTCTCTCAATGGGGGGAAAGCAAACTGAAAACAGCATGGTGGAGTCGACTGGTTGGGTACCACACACAATTACACACACACACACACACACACACTTAAAAGGTATAAATCCCAAAGAACTGGACTGAAGTAACAAATTCAATCACTGGGGCAGGGTGATCTCTGTCCCATGCCACCACCCCTCACATTAGTTGTCATTTAAGTATCATGCAAACTCTGATTACGACTAAGTCGCTTTGACAAGTAGCTTTATAACAGTCCAACTCCATGTCCAGAGAATTTGTCTGATCTTACTTTGGGTTTGCTTTCTTTTCCAAAGGGCCTGCTCTCATTATGTCCCACCTCAGCACTTCACCCCACACAAACAAACTGCCGTTGCCATGACACCACAGCACTAGCATTCAGAGGCCCATTTCACAAAAACGACAGTGAAAATAAACAACGTAAATGCGCACAGGGAGGCGAAGAGACAAAGACAGAGTGAGTGGAGGACGGAGAAGAGCCAAGAAGGAAGGAAAGATGAAGCAGGAAGGGGGAGAGTGAGAGAGAGAGAGAGAGAGAGAGAGAGAGAGAGCGAGAGAGCGAGAGGCATTTCCTGTATATCCATGGGGGAATTTTTCCAAAGTTTGATGGAGGGGGGTTATGGAAAGAGAGTTCAGTGTTCTGGTGAAGGTGCGTGTCAGGGAAGTTGATTGATTTGGCTTGATTAGATACACAGTTCAACACAGAAGTTGTCTTTATTTAATGGGCCTGTTTTTGGGTGGTTTCTGAACTCTGAACTGCCAACCCCAATTCTCTCCCACCCACACACATGCACACACCCACCGTTTTGTGCCTCTAAATTCAGTGAGATCCGTGAAAGTTCACCCAAAAGTTACACAAAATTAGAACCAGCTCACCTTAACATTCAGTGGCTGTATACATTTTACAAAGAAGAGCCATTTTAAGGGCTAAGAAAGTCATTTGAAAAGGAAAATCAAAGAATAAAAAGTTAATAATTAAGTTAATAAGTAAGCAAATAATTCAATTTAATTTCTTCACCTACACATTCAAAAAGGTCAATGAAAGGCATAGGTAACTGGTCTCTTTCTTGGCAACATTCCTGAGAATATCTTGGATGAAATTTACCATTCATCTCCCAGGCTATTTGCTCACCACTGCATGAGGGCAAACAGTGGAGATTCCACACCATTAACAATATTACCCTTGGGCAGCAGTATGGTGTGCTGTCTTCGACCCCTACACTGAACCTTCTGTGACCCCCTATAACCTATGATCAAGCCTATGATCAAGTCTAGTTGAACAGGTGGGCACAACAGGTGTGAGACCCCTCAAAGCCCATAACCAAATGTGACCAAAAAAAGACAAAGACAGAGGTAACTAAGTCAAAACTAAAAATCAAACCCAGGACTGGTGATGGAGAGAGGGAGTCAAATGAAGAGGGATGAGTAAAGAAGGAAGAAGATGAGATCAGCTGCACTCTAGTCCCTGGAATTCTCTTTGGTCTCTGCATCTCCTCAGATGCCTTAAATCGACTACCTCTATCCTGACTCCAGCCTTGAAGCTACAGAGACAGACGGCAGGATGTTCCCGCGGCTCTCCCCGGGCGAGCGGCAGGCGCGGGCCGCCGTACGCGGACCGCGCTTCACGACGCAGCAGCGGAAACCGGAGGAACGGCCCTCACGCAGAGGCCGCCTGCCGAAACCAAAATGCCCGAGCATGTTCCGCTACTAATTAACACGTTCCCCGACTGATGCAGCACATGGTCCTGTCCCGACGCAGTGACTCAAAGGCCTGTGTCGTTTCCCGCCCATTCAGAGAGAGAGAGAGCTGCACACACCCACCCCCTTGCCGTGAGCGTCTGAAGGCACTCACAGGGCCGCCTGCCCGACCGCCGACGTCCTCCGCTGCCTGCCATTGCACCGACTCCTCTCGCCTCACTGTTGTTGTGCCGTGTCCTAATGTTCCCGTTCATCTGTCGTCCTCGTGCGCCCGCAAAATTAGCTCGGCGAGCAAGCTGCGTTAATGGCCTTTCACGTCATACTCAAAGGCTCTTAAGCCTAGAGCAGGGAGGGAAAGACAGCCTAATTACCACCTATCACACATGTATAACAAAAGAGGTGGTGGGCGTGGGGGGCGGGGTTACAAATATCTTGGTATAATCTCCTCGAGTGTCTGTTTGCACACAGCGCTTTCAGGGGCTAATATGAATGGGTTTTACTTTCGGAGAACCGTATAGCAGAGACCAAAGCAAGAACGGCAGCCGCCCACAGATCATAAAACCCTGCAGCTCTGGTCCAGTGTTCCTGACCATTCAGGCTAGAGAGGCTAATGGCTGACTGAGAGGATGCTGATTGATACCAAACAAAAAAAAAAAAAAAAAGGGGGTTAAATTCAAGTTGACCAATGATGACATAGAGAAAGTGAAAGGAGAGGGAGCGGGAAAGCTCTGGGACATGTTGAGAGCATGAAACCCTTCCCTACCGCACGTGTGTAAGATCACATTTCCACAGGTGGGAGGCTGACAATAGACCAACATTCCCATTCTAAAGCATAACACCAGGCATGACCATCTCTAATACTAAACCTACAAAAGTGAAACCTGAATATATTTCCATTTAATCAAAAACAGAAATAATACCATGCCATCAATACACACAATGAACTACGCATGTCCCTTTAGCAAATATTTTAAAACATACCCTTGCCTTACTCATTTGGACAGTCTAACTTTAACCACATTCTACACAAACAGCGTGTTTCAGCTGCAATGAAGCCGAAATGAACTCCGCAGCGCTTCAGTCACAGCACGCGTTACTTCCAAATCTCTTTCAGACAGTTCCTAATTATGATCTAAGGAAACGAGTTGCTGGATCTCCCCAGCACTCATTGTCCATGTGCTTAATTAATGCCTTGAAGCTTTCTATTATCCGAAATAAATAAATTAATAAAGTGAAATATCTCCGTGAGCCTGACGAGAAGCTCTTTGAATCAAAGCCTAAATTAGGCTGGATCTTATTGAGACATAAAAGAGCAGAGAGTCTCTACATGCCTGAGCACAAAGAATCTCATTTGAAGAAAGAAAAAGACAACACAAAGAACAGGAGGAGGGAAAAAAGGCCTCCATCAGCATTCTCTTGTTCCACTTCATTACTCTACTGACAAATACAAGCAAGGTTTTATCAGTGCAATTTATTCAATGGCCTCTAATGCCAACGATTTTCTAATCCATTGAGATGCAAATAGAAGGCACTTAGGTGGCATAATTAGTGAAAGTGATGGGGTACTCTAATGTTTAATATGATTTAATTACCCATGGTTGCTTAACCCAGGCACACAACACAAGTAGCATAATAACCTGTGTAATGATGGCCATAAGAATGATAAGGGGACATGGTTCTCTCTTTTGCATTTGTCAGACCAGTGACGGGCACACCTTTAAAGCACCTGGAGACTAAAGACCGTCAGAATGTCTGTCTCTCAAACACCCACACATAGGCATACAGGTGCATGTGTGCGTTCATCCACACTCTCATACACACACTTAAATTTCATTACTCTAATGACTCATGAAAATGTGTTTTCTTTCTCTTTTTTCATGTAATGAACTACATATTCCACAGTTCAAATAATAAACCATGTATTAAACAACAGACTGGGATTTCTACATGAACGGTGCAATTCAAGGCTTATTTACTAAGCCTTTTAAGTCATTTAAGCCTTTTAAAAAGAAATACATTAACAATGTAATAGTGCTTCCTTTATATTCAGTTTGCTCGTATTGTTTTTAAAAATGAAGGAAATTTGTGTCATGTGCCTTTCTAACCTTAGACGTACTCTTAACTTTGAGGTGCAATTAATTAATTATAAGAGAATATAACCAGTTTGTCTGTTGAACGTCTTTGCTTTCTCAAACAGCGGCACATTTAATAACTCAATCAGCAGTCATATATCATACACTACTCGAAATGAGTGAGGAAAAGCGTATTAACAGGTTACTTGCAGTCTGTGCGCAGCAACGCTGGTGACACGGACAGCCGCGAGTGAATTGTTGACACTTTCTCGACTGTCGCCTCTCAGATAACAGCCACTTTCGTTTGATTTGTGCCCTCTGAGCAAATACACACGGGGATATGACAGGAGGCTAAGTCTCTGCTTAGTGTTATCTCCAGCGTGGTCATTACACTATCAAAATAAATCATGCTGTAGGCGGTAAGGGGGCTAAACGAACACGGCACTCGCTTGGAGAACGTGCTCTCACAATACGCAACGAGCACGAGCAAACAAAGATAAAGGTATCTTTCCATAAACTGCGATATCTGCAATGTGAAAGTTTATATTAGGCGGCTATACCATCATTTGTTTCAAGGGGAATGTCACATGTCATGCAACAAGCAATTCAGAGCGTAAATGTATAAGTGTAGGACTGCTGGTAGGCTGACCTCATTGACGAGTGGGTGGGTTATTTATCTACATCAATGTCAAAAGTGCGGCGCTTGTGTTGGGAAGGCTGTCCTGCGCCTTAGGTTAGGTTACTGGCCCTTGTCATCTCACAGGTTGGGGCGTTGGAGCTGCGTGTGTTTACACTCGGCATACCTTTGCTCCGTGTCAACACACGGAATCAAATACCGACCCGTTCAGCAGTCACACATAGATGAGTGCGTAGATGAAATATGATTGCTAAAATCCTGCCAATCAAACTGTAGACTACGGTAAGGGTTTAAGAGGAGCGGCAGAAGTTTTGAAATAGGTAGCATGCAACAATTAGGATGTCAAAGTTTTACAGCTTTTAAAACTTGTTCGGGTACTAAAAAAAGTTTCAACAAAGAACTTAGGAACAGAAAATTTTACATTCATGTGTCGAAAGCTGAGTGCGCCACAAATTAGGGGCATGTCTCAGATGTGATGCTCAGTGAAACATGTCACACTGCTGCACGCTTAAATATAAAGCAGACTGGTGGGACACGGGCATTAATTAATTCGCCTTGAAACTATTACAGAGATGCGTCGTTGAAGCGCCGTGTACAAGTTCCTACGACGATATAAAGTCAATGCACACAAATTACAAGTAAGGAATACCGAACATACAGTGTGCGCTGCGCCGATGCTGCCAGTCTTTATGTGCGAGTCCGCCGAAGCATGCTTTCAGCGCCTTCTCCTGTAGCATGCATGAAGAGGGACTCGAAGTGTAAAAATCCAGCATTTGTCCCGGACTCACGGCTAGAACATCCATACAATCGAACATGGTGTCGCTCCCCGACAACTTGCAACAGTGGTCTTTTCTTTCCCCTTCAGGCGCGAAAGTGTGCGTTTAAAAGTGCCCACAACTCCATCAAAGTCTACCTCTGATTTGCCACGTAATTTCTTGCTCCTTTCCCCAGACCAAAATCACGAATTATGACAGACAACGCCGTTAAAAGCAGGCAGATGATCGAAGTTATCATTTGTTATTTTTTTCCACGATGTCCACAAAAAAGCGACAAAGGGGTGTATTTGATACGCCTACGCGATCATCCGACGTGTTTTTCTCGGAATGCTTTGCCCGTCCGGTGCTGTTAACGACACAGGAGAGACTGTCCTTGATCAAGTCCGCTGGACTGAAGTAATATGTTCTTATATAATGTGTGTGTGTGTGTGTGTGTGTGTGTGTGTGTATGTGTGTGTGTGTGTGTGTGTGTTGTGTGTGTGTGTGTGTGTGTGTTTATATATATATATATATATATATATATATATATATATATATATATATATATATATATATATATATATATATATATATATATTTAACTAACGCAGATCGCGTTTAAAACCACATCTCTCCTTCGATGACGAATGGGTTATCCTGCATCCAATAGAGCTCATTTCCTACTAGTTTTGTCACACAGAATGAAAGATTGACTTGCCTAATATATGCGAGTGAACTTTCTATGAACCCTTCCGAGGCTGCTAACCTTCAAATGACCCAACCAGTCTGACATCACGAAGTTCTCACACGCGCTTTAAAAGCACCAGCAGCTCCGCAGCGCGCGAGAGGCAGAAAGAAGAAGCGCAGCCGAGATCATACCCCTCTTTCCAATCAAAAATGGGCTCTGTAGAAATGAACTTATCAATAACTTCTTGCGATTAATGTACACGTGTAATCCCAGAAAAAAAACGCCATCCAGCCATCGTTGTTAATAGGCATTATTTCTAACTAGGTTACTCGCGTGCAATAGACTGTCAAATTAATTTCTCCTGAAATGAGCTTTCATTTACCTTAGCCATAATTTGTTTGTTTCTCATTTTGCAGTTGTGTAGTATACAGTCAAAAGATACAATAGCATATCCATTATAAGGTGTAGCCTGTGATAGGCTATGGACAGATGAATATTTCATAGAATATTTATCTCTGAAATGTTTATTTACATCTATTCTCTACTAAAATAGAAAAAAACATAGCTAATGAAAGCATGATTTTTGCCAGCTAGTTGATTTCCAATGGAATAGACGTGGAAATAATGTTCTGCATGTTCTGCATTGTATGTCATGAAATTACTTTTTCTTTTACCAGAGGAAGTTTTGTAAGTGGTGATAAAGTAAAAATTTGTTCCAGTAAGTTTATCTGATGTATTCTAAGGCTTTTTTTGTTTGAAGATGATAATATTTTATATTTAAAAAATCTTTGTTTAGCATAAGCTATATTTTTGAGTGTGGTCAAGCAGTGTGAAATTGAAAAGATGCACTCTGCATACTGGATCAGGACTGTAGCTGTGTGTGTGTGTGTGTGTGTGTGTGTGTGCCTGCCATTCCAGTCATGTGTGTTCATTTTCAGTCATGCGCACCAAACTCACCTCCTTGAGCTTGGCATTTGTCATCTCTGTCTCTCTCTCTTTCTCTCTCTCCATGTGTTACTGACTCAAGGGTGGAGCGAGAGACCCTCCACGTCTATCCAAACATCCCATTAGCTGCTGCCCCAGCCCCACGTGTGCCGTTCTAACCTCTCACAGCTAACATAACTTCCATCCAGTGCCACATCTTAAGCCGCCGTTTTTAGAAACCAATTTCCCAGCCACAAGAGTTGCTTAAGATATAATTTATATTGCTGTAGCTGAGCAACACCTTAATCTCTGAGCTGGTGGACGTCACGGCTTATGTACAGGTTTGGCTGTGTAAATGTGTAGCTAGGCAAGTGTAGACCTAAAAGCTGACATAGGTGTACCTAGGTCTGATTATGACCTAGCCGTTTATAGATAGTAACATGTTTAGCAGTAGGTCTGACATTCCAGTGCTGAATATGTGTATGTGTAACAAGAAAAAACACATTTTTTGCAACCTCTTCGTCATCGTTCTGTTTAAGCTGTAGTCATTATTCCTACAAGGCCAAGGGCATTACACATGCCCCACTCCAACTCGTCTGCAACAGGGTTAGCTGTGGATGCACCACTCTAACAGAAAAAGTTCATGACTACATAGAATGACAAATGCATATGCATTTTTTTCAGGCTGCTGAGCAGATATCCATATCCATGACATCCATGTATTTTTTTTTTCCTTTTATTGGTTGTTATTACTTTTTTCTTTTTTGCAACGGTCTGCAAGAGCTTTTTTGCAGGGCCGTGCTCAGTTTCGAGGAGAGATCGATCCTCCCTCGCTTAATGAATAATGGAGGGACCCGACAGAGGAGCTGAAATGAACCTCCTGCACCCCCCTTTCCACATGGACCCTGATCCCCGACAACCCTCTCCCTTCCTCAGAAACTCCCTTCTCCCCCTTCACGGAGTCCCGGCAGGTAATGGAAACCTGGAAATACACCTGGAATTAGAAAGTGATAATGAGCTGCTCGGTGGAGATAAGCCACTTTCTATCCTCACTGCCCAGCCGCTCCGGGTGTGGTGTGCCAAGGCTGCACTCGAGCAGGACATCGGCAAGCACCTGATCATTTAATAACACGAGACAAAGCCCGGCGTGGCCGGTACTGTGGTTCGGGGTGCACAAAGCATGTCGAGGGGTGCTGGCTTGCAGAAGCAACCTTGTTTAGGGACTTTCTCTCACTCTGACCTATATCAGACAGAGTCAGATCTAGAGAAGGTGCACTGCAGGTTAGAGCTACACTGCTACGGGGTACACGGGGCATGGTTGTTATTTTAATGGTGAGCCAAGGAATTTCTCTTTTTTGGCATCTTCTGTAATTTGATGTGGCGGGGGGAGGAGGGTTAGTGTTGGAGGATTGGGAGCTGGGAGAATTAAGCCTCCACTGAACTTCCTGGTGGTTTTGCAGGAGTTTCATGTCTAATGCCTGTGTGTTTTTGGTGAAGTGTTTCCCTACCATGTTAGAGGACACTCATGGTTTATCTTTCATACCAAGACTTCCAGAAAATCATTCCTCTATATATTATCTTCTATATTACTATATCTTCTATAATCATTCTTCTATATATTACTTTGGTGAGTCTTCAGTTCTGTTTTGTAATCACAGAGGGTTATGCATTTGCATATTAGTGAGAGTTTTTTTTTATCGCGTTCTTGTTTTCTTAAGTTGTGCTTAATTTATTGATACAATTAGTATGTAGGCCTTTGTTTTCAAAAGGATGAAAACTTTTTGATGGCACTATTGCTGATAACTACTTCATTATTCATCCCTCCTATAATTAAATAAAAGGTAGACTTTAATTAAGGTCAATCAAGAACAAAAGGTACAATAAGAAAATCATATGTGAAATTGCAATTTAAAAAAGTTGAAGGAAACAAACTGATGGAACAAGTTGGAAGAGAGAAGGGGGTGGGAGAGATGACGGAACAGCCCGAGAGGAAATCCAAACGCAAACACCCCACAACGTGCTGAGTGCTCCATTTATTTTCTTTTTCCTCACTTTTCTCTCTCTCTCTCTCTCTCTCACATTCTCCCTTCAGCTCTGTCGTCTTTGTGGGGGCTTGTGGGGTGGGGGGCATTCTTTCCTTCTCTAAATTTGCATCGCGTCTGTTCACACCTTTGCTCTGCTGCACAACTGGCTTCTCAGAAATGGCTCAACAACATCAACAAGAAACAGAAACAAATGGGCTCTGCTCTGACATGATCTGAGCTCTTGCTGACTTTTTGACCCTGTATGGAACGTTGTTTTCCTTTGCATCTCTCTCGCAGAAGTCCTCCTTATATGGTTTTCACCATATAAATCTCATTCTAAAATATCTTGGGATAAAATCACACACACACACACACACGCAGCGTTTGTGCATGTTACATCACTTTTTGTTTTGTTAAATCACTTGATATTAAGGCCATATTAGGAAAGAATATGATACCTCTACCAAGCTTCCTTGCAAAGCAGTAAATGCTAATGCCTTCTAAACATGATTTTGTGGTCAAAGCCCTGTCCTCTGAGTTTGCATTTTCCCAGGAAATACGTGACCCAAACGAGTTGGGATGCAGTTGAAAAGCTGACTCCACTACAAGGGTTGAGAGTAATAGTATGCAAATATTCCACTGGGAAGTGACTTGTACTTTATTCAGTGCACAGTAACATGACAAAAGGTTCCAATGGATGTAGAGTGAAGATGAATCTTGCTTATATATGTATATATTTAATGACATAATTTGATTGTGTTTGAATATATTTAGGTCTGGTTTTTTATTTGCAGAATAATAATTGCACTTTTTTTTTTAAAGTAAAAGCATTGCTATATTAAGGATGTGGTCATATGTACTGGGGAATGCTTTCAAATGATATGCTTTCAAATGATACTATGGTAAATTGCTAAATAATCTTAGTTTAAATGTACAGTAGTATTAGAAACACAAGTATCAAAAGTAAATACCTGATCTTTATTCTTTTTGGAGTACTCAGACATTAATAGATTTCACTGTCAGAGAAGGTAACCTATACCTCTGTACGTGATAAGCGTCTTGGTATGTGGGGAGATATTCCCATAGCTCCCCAAAAATGTAATGGCATGCATAAGCGAAAACGCACAGCAATAATGTGAATGCACACACACGCACACACACACACACACACACACACACACACACACGTACGCACGCACGCACACTCACACACACACACACACACTCACACACACACTCACGCACGCACACTCACACACTCACACACACACACACACACACACACACACACACACACACATACATTATTTATTCTGAAATAATCTAGTCCTCTTTCATTATTACAGTTGTGATTTGGCAATGTGTTCAGCCTACAAAATAAAGTCATCCCTAAACTTAAGCACTTCATAAACAAAAGCATCAAAGGTAGGCACCAAACAAAGTCACATGATCCTCTCCTTGCTGCCATAAAGTTACATGGTGGCATCTCAAAGTTTTTATTTGCTTCTTTGTCATTTAGTAAACACCGACTTTGCAACAGATAAGACTCCAGTGCAGTTGAAGCTGATGACGGGCGGTTGGCAGGGGCACTGTGTTCGGAGTGAGACCAGCTATAGTGGGGGCAGGAGCAATAAGTGTTGCTCATTTAGAGTGGGAGAGGCTTAAGCACCTCCGGCAATGGGTCCCCAGCCGCAGATCGGACGCGATGTCGATGCCATAATTACACTTCAGGCTAAGTGCCTTAATGGCTCTTCTGCTATTGTTTACACTTGCCACCCATAAGAAGGCTGCTTAGCCTGTGCACGTCTCCCTTAGCCACGCTGGCTGTTAACAAGTGTGCAAGCACATAGCATGCTATAGTAGATGGGTGATGGTGGACAGTGGGTCATACGGTCTGTGTATTCATGGAGCAGCACAATATACTCTTTCAGCTAGAAATAAGAGAGAGACAGAGAGAGAGAGAGAGAGAGAAAGACAGACGGAAATGGAGAAAGAGAGAGAGTAATAAACTTGAATTTAAGCTTCCTCAGGGGGAATACTTCCAATCCTGAGGGTGACCATCTGAAGGGAGAGTAAAGCAATGTATCCACACAATCAAATTCCCCTTCAACTCCCTCCAGAGAGAGAGAGAGAGAGAGAGAGACAGAGAGAGAGAGAGAGAGCGAGAGAGAGACAGAGAGAGAGAGAGAGCGAGCAGTTGTAATAAGGAAAATAAAGGTGGTGGGAGGGAGATAAACTTTCCTCTTTTATCGTTTTAATAACAGCATTCTATCATTTTGTTGGTCATTTGATTATACAATCTGACTCTGTTATTATAACGAAATCCTCTTTATCTTATCTTAATGCCTTGGAAATGTGAGCACAGATGTCCTGAATAAATCACGCTCCAGGCTGCAAGACCAGGAGGGGATAGAGGGACGAGCGTGGGGGTGGCGCTGGAGAGGTTTTCTCTTTATTCCTGATGGAGTGATAGTAGATGCAGGTTCTCTCTTATGTCGTTGTCCCCCTCCTCTCTGGGCCACTTTGATGCCATCCCCACACTTGCGTCTCTCAGCTCCCGCATTACCACCTGCACTCAGTGCCAGGGAATCTCTCGGGCATGTCAACCTTTCCTTCTCCTCTCCAGGAGACCTGCCCCCGACTCTTAGCCCACACCTCTTCTTAGCCACTGACGTGCTGTTAGCTGTGGTGGTTGAGTGTGAACTGACTGACAGGCGAAGAGAGTTCCTTAGGGGTAGGTGAGGGGGAACAGAGATGTTCAAAAAGTGCTGGAAGATGCGTTCCTTAGTGCCCAGGTCCCAGTGCCACTGTCACGCCACCTCTCCCTCAGGGCCTGGTATATGGCAGATTCACTCTGCTAGCAAGACCCTTATTTCTCTTTGCACTAATGTCCTTACTGACACTGATATAGCATATATATGTACACATGTATATTGCTGGACCCATATAAACATAAGCATATGCAAGTACACACACACACACACACACACACACTACAAATACAGTAACTATTAATATGCACAGAAAAAGCAATCCAGTCCCAAAATCTGTTAGCCTACTAACTGTACACTTGATTCAATGAATATTTTTCATAATGTTAATACCATTTCACGACAATGTCATTTAAACTCATATTTGCCTTAAAGACTCAATTATGAATAGTGAATGGTGATGCCTGTGTAGAAACCTATTTCCTAGACAATCTTTTTTTTTTTTTTGCATAATAATAAACAATATATTTTTTAAAATGCCCTCTTTGAAATGCCCCCCTCAATTAGCTTATTATCATTTTAAAAATCTAGGGCCTCAGCAAGTGCTGAGTGAATGTGGGACTTCTTCCAGACTGCTGCAGGAACATCTGAGGTGGTATCCTCGTAAAGATGGTTGAGGGAATACTAAGAGTGTGCTAAGCTGTCATCAGGGCCGAGTAAAAAAGAAGACAATGCAACACTTTGTTTGACACTTTGTTTGGTCACTGCATGCTGTGTTATTTCAGTTTTCATGACACTATTACTCTAAGATGTGGAAAGTACAAATATAAAAACCCAGCATGTCTAAACTTATGACTGGTGTTCAGTCTCTTTCTCCATCCACCCTCCATTTGTGTTTGTGTGTGTGTGTGTGTGTGTGTGTGTGTGTGTGTGTGTGTGTGTATATATATATATATATATATATATATATATATATATATATATATATATATATATATATACGTATACGCACGCACACACACACACACACACACACACAAAATGCTGGCACAGCTAATGAAAGACTGTTTCTCTAGACTCCTTGTGTACTTCACTACAGTTTTTACTACCTCTGTATCTAAATCCTCATGTAAACTCAACTTTGCACCAGAGTAGCCTGTAGTTACTCTGTAGAATCATCTTCATATACATCTTTATCCATTTTTTTTGCAAACCAACATGCTCTTAAAGTTTTAAAGTAAAAACGCACAAAAGAATCTTAAACTTCATATGTTCAGATTTTAAGAAATTAAAAACAAATTCAAATTTTCAGTTGTTCAATAACAATTCCTCCCTTTCAGACCAGTCCCTTGTAGAAGCACCTTTTGCTGCGATAATAGCATTACATCTGTTGGAGCAAATTTCTACCAGCTTTGAGCACTCTTTGGGAAGCAGCATGGAAGTTTGCTATAGCTTGTTCACATTGGTTGGATGAAGTTCGAGGACTCTAAGTTTCAAACAGTAGCACATATTCTTGACTGGATTAAGATATAGCCTTTGACTTGGCCATTGTAGAACATACACCTTTTTGTTGTTCAACCACACCTGTGTTTTCTTTTAAATTCTACCCTGTTCTTCTTTTTCCTCTCCTGTATTGCGTTAGCCTTGTGCTTGGGATCACTGTCCTGCTGAACGTTTCTCCCAAGCATTAGATTTTCTTTAGCAGACTGAAGCAGGTCACCTTGTACTATCTCCCTGTATACACACACACACACCCTTCAGTTTTTACAAAATGCCCAGTCCCTGGTGTGGTATAGCATCCCTACTACATGGTGCTTCCACCCTCATACTTCACTACTGTGATGGTGTTTGCTGAGGAGTGGGCAGTGTTATGCAGGCACCCCACACAGCAGTTTGAATCTAGGCTAAAAACATAATTTTTTTTTGTGTCATCTGACCACAAAACCTTATTCCACATTTTATCTGGGTCACTCTGATGCTTTCCTGCGAGTACCAGACATGCTTTGATGTAGTTTTCCTTCAGTAATGCCTTCTTTCTAGCCACCCTCCCATACAGGCCAGCCGAGTGGTTAATATTGTTGACTGGTGCACCTTCCCTCTCGTCTCACTCACTGAACACTGAAGCTCCTTTAAGGAGGCCTCACCGTGGCTTTCCTCACAACTTCTGATGCTGAGGGACGGTTTCGTCCACACAGTGCCTGTAGCTTCCATTCCCTCACTCGATCCACCAGGTCTCACTTTCATCTTAGTTTATAGCCCTTTTTCTGTCTTGTGCATGTCTATATCTTTTAATTTTCTTAAGAATGCTCTTTGGTCTTCATTCTCACAGTCATTCATCAGACTCATAGACTGACCAAAGGTATTTGAATTGTGGGGGTCTTTTTATCCAGTTTTTTGTAGTGATTCACAGATGGAGGCTAAATATAAGACAAACTTGTCCTCATTAGGGGAATATCTTTCATCTATGTAATCTCAGAGTTTCCACAGCACAGGAGTTGAACACTTTCATTTTTCAGCTAGTGATTTTTGTTAAACATGAAACCAATATCACTTTAAATGAAGTCATCTTGAAGTTCAGACTTTTTAAAATAAAATGTACCACAGTACAAAATAGCAAAGCATCATCTGTAATCCAGAGGAGTCTGATGACTAATCGCATGCCCCCATATATTCCAAAGCCATGCAATAACCTGGAAAGAGGAAAGAGCTCATCTCTTCATGACAGGACAGGCTCACACACAGCCTGGCTCACTCATTCAATGCACCTCCACCCCGCACCCCCGGCAACATGACTAACAGATGCAGCACACCAGCACACATTCGACTGGCAGTGCAGAATGCAGTTGGTTGAGCCAGCCTCCAGCACGCACTGCAGATACAGCAAGACACAGCTCACAACTGCCAAAACACGGGACAAACTGGAGACATTCAGTCCAGAGACATTCAACTGGAGACATTCAACATGGCTCAAAAGCTCAAACCCAGTGTTGATAATATACACCAATAAAAAAAATCCAAACAATTGCAGAGTATTAACCAAGGAGCCTCATAATTAAAGCAGTTTCCAAACAGCTTAAGGTGACTCCTAAAAGGTTAATTCATTGTTCACCGCTTTCTCTTGTCCTCCTGTCTGAATTCCAGGGTTTTTAAAGAGGTAATAACCAGAGCTCCATTAAGTGTGGGCCACGCAGAAGCCTGGCGCATAATGGCTGAATCTAGCAACCTAATTCAATCAGGCGGCCCATGGGCAGCCTAACTACATCACTGTTAAGCATCTTGATTTTATCAGAATTATGGAAAATGACACGTGAACTTAACGTGAACTGGGAGCTAGGCTGGGAGCCCAGCATTGGCATTTTCTAATCTGGCTGAGGCTGGTGCCAGAAAATCGATAGCTGAGCGGCGGAGCTGGCGCGCGAGCGGTTGAGAGGAGGCGCACGGGCGAGGCGGCGGGGAAATGCCTCCGTCTGATGGTTCCACCACATTCGAAGGGAGTGTGGGGAAGTGCTGGGGTAGCGGCAGGTGGGGGTAGTTGAGGGGTGGGGGGTGGGGGGGGGGTATTAACGCCTTTTCACAGTGCTACTTGCATTGCTAGGCTGAACCTGTGCAGCATAAGGAAGGTGCTGACAACACCTGATTACCCAATTACTCCTCTATCCGAGGAGAGGAGAGACGGGGGTCACCCAGAGGACATGAGCTACGGCAGCCTGTGGGCCCATACAAGCTCTGGCCAGCACCATGCCGCATTCAGACGCATCATACTTTAGAAACCAACCGCCCTGCCCCACCCCGACCACATCCTACTCTCTCCATCTTACTACTGATTTGAAGCAAAACACTGTGAAGAGGAACACCACCCCACTCCCCTTCACTGCCGTAGTCCCTCGCTCCCCCTCTTCTTCTCTGCTTCTCTTTCTCTTCTTTCAGGCCTCCTACTCTCTCTATCTGATCATCTAGGCCACCATGCAGGCTCTTGTTGGGGTGTTTTTGTGACACATGAAGTGTACTATTCCCTTTTCTCTCACAGTAAGTACCAGAAGGGCTGGGCAGCACAACCCTGGAGACCTTCCATGGGCTTTGGAGGTGACAGAGCGGAAAACGCCACTGTTAGTGCTTTCTCACTCCTTGGCTGCGTCAGGACAGTGGGTCAGAACTGACAGAGCAAGAGAGTGACAGGGAGAGAGAGTGAGAGAGAGAGGGAGAGACGGAGGAAGAGAGCAGAGAGAGAGGGAGCAACAGAGAGAGAGACACAGAGAGAGAGAGACACAGAGAGAGACAGAGAGAGAGGGAGCAACACAAAGAGAGAGAGAGAGAGAGAGAGAGCAAGAGAGAGAGAGACAGAGAGACAGAGAAAAAGAGAGAGACAGAGAGAGAGAGGGAGCAACAGAGAGAGAGAGAGAGAGAGAGAGACAGAGAGAGAGACAAGAGAGACAGAGAGAGAGGGAGCAACAGAGAGAGAGAGAGAGAGAGAGTGAGAGAGAGAGAGGGAGAGAGACAGAGAGAGAGCGAGAGAGAGAGACAGAGAGAGAGAGACAGAGAGGAAGAGAGAGCAGAGAAAGAGGGAGCAACACAGAGAGAGAGAGAGAGAGAGAGACAGAGAGAGAGAGAGAGAGAGAGAGGTTGGCTGATTGTTAGTGTCAGGAGCACAGGCAGATGTTTTAAGGAGGGTTGCCGGGGAAGGCGGGCCGAAGGTAGACAGACTGTATAAAGCCTACACCAGTCAAATACATAGAACTAGTCAGAAAAACAAACACCACTTTGTAAAAAGCAACAATGAAGGTATATGAACGTTAATGAGGGTATATGAACATTAACGTTAACAAGGGTATATAATTACTACCGTTAACAAGGGTATAAGAACATTAACGAGGGTATATGAACATTAACGTTAACGAGGGTATGGAATTATTACCGTTAACAAGGGTATATGAACATTAACGTTTATTTCATTTTGCTGTTTAACCAAAAATATGTTTAATGTAACAAGAGACAATTAGAATGTGTTTAATGTATTCTGATTGACTCTGGTAAATTGCTTCCATATAAATGTCACGTTTACCCCAATCAGAGCAGCAGAATCTTTGGAAGCACATTAAGAACTTTTAGCGAAGGAAATTTGAAATGAAAACAACAAGAAATTGTGTACAACTTATTCTACTTTTTTAATTACTTTTTTTTTTTTACTGCTCTGTAAAGACGTTTCTGAACAGTTGGCTACGGTGCGCAGCAACCACTGAACCCAATGAAGCGCCACTGTAGCTGCCAACTGAATGTTAAACGAATGCCATCGTTGTGTGTGTGTGTGTTTTTACCGTATCTAGTGCATCACACATTCACTAGGCTGGCCAACATAACATACAATTAATGCATGAAAGCCAGCAGTGTTGTTGTCGTCCTCGGCAACAATATTGATATTTCTTTCTTTTTTTATTTATTTTTAGTATTAATGTGACGAGAAAAAATATGATATACTTTTTTGCATGCTGTCGCTTGCCATTCCTGGTGGAGGAGTAGTCAAATAATTAAAATACTTTCAATACATCCCTACAACTCTGTTTAAGCTCATTCTACACGCAATCTGTTTGTAAATTTTCTGATTACAATTTTGGTCCTTTACAGTTACTGCTCCGAGTAAGCTGATTCAGCCTGCAGCACTGCTAGGAGGGAAGGGGGAGGGGCCACAGCCCAGGCAGCCCCGCCCCCGCCTTCCTGCGCTAATACTTAGCGTTAGTGGAAAGTGTAGCGAGTTGAGTTCCACACTGAATTACATATTGATTCCTGAGTATCCTGTCCTCAAGTATTCTGAAGTACTGACATGGATTTAATCAATCCCATAGGATTTATTTTTATAGCATCTCAATAGACTTTTTAATCAGTGGTGATTTCCGTGCTGCAAAGCACATACACACAATCACCCGCTCACTGAACAAAAAGCAAAGGTGATATTAAGTCAGAGCAAATGTGCAAGTGTGACATCAAGTTGTGCCTTATTATCCTACTGTAAATTTTGTTTGGAACACGTTTTTTCCTGTGGTCCACCGTGTTCGCTCACCATGCTTTCTAATCCATCTGTCACCATGTAGAGAGTTCCTGCTGTCTCTCGCCCCCCCTCTGTCTCGCACTCATTTCAGCTGGACTGAGCTCAGTTCAACACAGCTTTATTGACTTGTGAAGCACAGTCAGAGATTGTCAAGCATACTCTTTGCATATTTAAGGATTTTACTTATAACAAGAAGCAAAAAGTCAGAATAGTGATTACAGCATTAAAAATATTAACTATAAAAACCGGAACAAGAAACGAGCTGGTTGATGGAGTAGAAGTGTGTATGTTGTCATCCATCTCTCAGGTGGTGCAACCATATCTTCTTTCACCATTTCTCTGAGGGGCCTATGAATGCTATATTATGTGTGGGAGAGAGCCCAGCAGCAAAGTATTAACAGCCTCTTGGCCACCTACATCTCATAACAGATCAGCAGACTTGGCCTAACACAGTCATTCGACTAGAGCATTCCAATCACCTGTCTGTGTGAGTGTGTGTGTGTGTGTGTGTGTGTGTGTGTGTGTGTGTGTGTGTGTGTGTGTGTGTGTGTGTGTGTGTGTGTGTGTATGCTTGTGCGTGGGTGTGTGCGGGGATGTGTGAGTGTGTGTGCATATGTATGTGTTGTGTGTGTGTGTGTGTGTATTTGTGTCTTTCACCCCACATGCTCCCCAGCCAGCCCCTAACAACACCTCTGCATTTTCGCTCCACCTTCCCCTCAGTGCTGGGAGTCATTTTCTAAAGGCAGGCCTTGTTTGAGACAAGGAGTTAATTGACTGGGCAGTATTTTGCCAGTGGGTAAATTCAGTGATGTGACATACAAAAGGGCCTGAGACACATTCATACTGACCAGATCACAGGGGTGCAGAGTACCCTAAGTGTGTATTTGTGTGTGTGTGTGTATGTGTATGTGTGTGTGTGTGTGTGTGTGTGTGTGTGTGTGTGTGTGTGTGTGTGTGTGTGTGTGTGTGTGCACGAGACAAATCGAGAGACAAATTACAGTTCAGTGTCCACTTATGGAATCATGGCCTCATGATCACTGTATGATAGCACTCTGGGGCTCTGTGGGAAAAACTGTATATGTGTGCATGTGAGTGTGTGTGTGTGACTGTGTGTGTGTGTGTGTGTGTGTGTGTGTGTGTGTGTGTGTGTGTGTGTGAGTGTGTGTGTGTGTGTGTGTGTGTGTGAGTGTGTGTGTGTGTGTGTGTGTGTGTGTGTGTGTGTGAGTGTGTGTGTGTGAGTGTGTGTGTGTGTGTGAGTGTGTGAGTGTGTGTGTGTGTGTGTGTGTGTGTGTGTGTGTGTGTGATGATGATCTTGAATGCTGTATCTCTGTCTGCTTTCACCACGGAGCAGTGTGTGAATTCCCTTTGCTGAAGCTGCAGCACTTATCAGTGAAAGCACATGCATGCACGCATGCACACACACACACACACACACACACACACACACACAAACACACACACATAAACACACACACACACACATTAAAATGCTTTTGTGAGGGGCTTTAGCATGGATAGTCATCTCTCACCTATTTCCCTCCACTGAGAGACACAGTTCAGACCAGAAAAACTCAGACTTCAAAACAGCTCTCACCAAATGTGAAGCCTTTCTTCATCCAGCCAAAGCTAGCACACCAACACACCAGCACACCCCATTCCCAGCAGATTAAGTGGGCTGAGGGAGACAGTTATAATAAGTCTTTATTGTACCTGTCAGAATCCCTTTATCCTTTTTTCCCCCCACTGGTCAAACTCAGCCTTGTGCTGTGAGTGTGTGATAACTACACTAGTCAGACATCCCTAGGAAAACTCACTATCAAATAATAGCGCACATAACTCTAGTGCACAGGATAATGACACAAACATAATGCCTCTCATAGGCTAATGACAAAAACTTGCGCGTGCACACACACACACACACACACACACACACATCAAGAGGTTAAAAAAACACATACAGCATAAGCAGCAATAAGTTAGTATTCACTAATATAAAGATGCACATAATGAGACATAACTTTTAATAGACTGCAAACCTTTCTATTACACCTGGGGCACATTTGCAGTTAATTCATGAAGTCTATTTTTCTCCACCCAATTTTTCTTCACAACCAGGAAGGGGGGAAAGACCCTTGTCCTCACGTTCCCTGGATCTTTCAGAGCTGTGGGTTTGGCACCGGCATTTTCCTCCTTTTTGCCTGCTAACTGAAGGCTTCCCCACCTCTAGCCCACCACCTCTCTCCCCCATCCTGCCCCCACTGACCAAAAATCCCTTCTTTTAAACCCCCTTAAGCCCCAAGACGGAGGATCTGTGCCTCCTGCTCTTCCTCTTGTCCGCCATCCAACACTACGTCTTCGCTCAAAGTCCAGCCACCACGGCGCGGCCGACGAGAACAAAAGAGATGCTCTTGGAGGAACCGCAGCTTCGAGAGCAACTTTCCCATTGTCTCGTCTTTAAGGGCTAATAAATTAGGGCTCGGACAGCCAGACAAGCTGCCACAGGGCAGGAATAAGAATGCCGTGGCTTAAAAAGGGCCGGCTTTCAGTCAAAGCTCGTTCAGAGAATAGTGGGGGTTCTGCACGGACACATGTTGTGCGTGTTAATGAGCGTACAAAAGACGGTCGTTTCTTGATTTATTTGCTGCTACCATGGAGAGCGCACAGATGAGGAGTTACGCTAACAAGGCCGACTGCCTTTATAACTGTGCAACTGAATCGGAATGACAAATTATAAACCAATGCTGTCAGTCTGACAAGGAAATAAAATATATCTGATAATCAAGTTGGGTAGTTGGGTAAAAGTTCCAGTGATGCACTGAACACATCCAATAACATGTAGGATCGTTTTTATTGTATTTTGTAACCACAGAGCAAGTCAACTGGTATAGGATAAAATGTATTTTTAATTCAGGGTCTAAAATAAACTTGAAAAAATTCTTGCTTCCACACAAATGTTCTGCATGGTAATTTTTTTTCTTGTAATGTACATATACATCCAAGTTGTTAGATTAAATGCATACAGTTGAGCCATCCACTGATGAATGAACTCCTGTGAAGTTCATATAACTCAGTTATGAGGAAAATTGGCTCAAATACATTTTGGAGTTCATTTAACACTGTCTCCTAATCTGGTTCTTTGTATTTTGAACTCTGTCATGTGATTAAAGCAAATAAAACATTAAGTAAAATCTTTGTAAAATCACACACACACACACACACACACACACACACACACACACACACACACACACACACACACACATTTATTTATTTATTTAGATTTTTAAAAATATTTTTAAAAATTATTTTTTTCTTCAGTGCTGGAGGTACTGCACTAGTGTGTAATGGAAGAAACTACACTGTACTAGTATATTAATACTGTACTAGTATCTAATGAAATAAACTCTTGACTTAAAAACTTTAGAAATATAAATTATTGTTTGTAAATAATGGATCATATAGCAACATATGCCTAATCTAACTAGCAACATGCACATCATTGAAACGTATCATTCCAAGAAATCATGTGACCAGGGGACAAAAATAAATGGGCTTCCAGACATTTTCTATGATGGCGACAAAAGTTTAAGACCTTGCATGAATGGTGAAAAAGCACAAGTTTGTGGCGGGGTCGAGCTGTCAGTCGAGCCTGAGATTGAAACCCCTCATTAGTTGAACCAGATGTGGTACAGATGTGGTCCAGATGTGGATGGCTGAGGGCAAAGGGAATGTGCTCTACCTCTAGGGCTATGGAGAAACTCTCTCTAGATTCCTCACTAGAGAATTACTAGTGTGTGTGGGTGTTTATGTTTGTAAGAAAGAGAGAGAGAGAGAGAGAGAGAGAGAGAGAGAGAGAGAGAGAGAGAGAGAGAGAGAAAGAGAGAGAGAGAGAGAGTTACAAGCAGCCTGAAACAAGAGAAGACTATCAAAATTAGATCAAACTGTTGGTCATAAACCCATAATGCTGTAGCTCTTAGACAGCCAGAGGAGTTTCTCATAATATTAACCACTGCAACAGGGAGAGATGCATTAACATCAGTGAGCTGACAGCGAGAGGGCCTCCTCACTCCATTACTGTCTGGGCACCGCTCCTATGTACCACAACTAAGACATCTACTACATCTACTACTACATCTACTACTACTACGACATCTACTACTACTACATCTACTGCTACATCTACTACGACATCTACTACTACTACATCTACTACTACATCTACTACTACATCTACTACTACTACGACATCTACTACTACATCTACTACTACATCTACTACTAATACTACTACATCTACTACTACATCTACTACTACATCTACTGCATCTACTACTACATCTACTACTATATCTACTACATCTACTTCTACATCTACTACTACATCTACTACTAAATCTACTACAAAATCTACTACTATATCTACTACATCTACTACATCTACTACTACTACATCTACTACTACTACTACTACTACATCTACTACTACTACATCTACTACATCTACTACTACATCTACTACTACTACTACATCTACTACATCTCCTACTACCACTACTATGACATCTACTACTACATCTACTACATCTACTGCTACATCTACGACATCTACTACTACTACATCTACTACTACATCTACAACTACTACCACTACATCTAATATTACATCTACTACTACCACCACTACAATTACATCTACTACAACTACTACTACATCTACTACAACTACTACTACATCTACTACATCTACTGCTACATCTACTACATCTACTACTACTACATCTACTACTACATCTACTACATCTACTACTAGATCTACTGCTACATCTACTACATCTACTACTACCACCATTATTTCTATTCCTACTACTACTTCTGGTGCCCTTCTAGCTCACCTGTTACAAATCATTAAAGTGTCACTAAAATGGTTAATGACACCATGGTGATCGGTTTGAGTCCCAGAAAATACACCCTGATAAATTCGTAAGTGAGCCAAATGCCGCAGCTACATATACTAACTCTTCTCCTTAGTGAACGCTTCCACATTAAAACATATAAATACTTCCAAATAAATTTCACAGCAATCAGGTAAAGCGTCAATGGCTCCATGGGGCTGACGGATGGGCTGGTATTGGAGAGCCTTTATCCGCACGGACGTCTCATGCGCCTCTTCCTTCGCAGAGTGGGAGGCGTGTGCGGATTTTTAATCCAGGGTCCCGTTGCATGGCCTAACGAGATGGCCCTCCATTATTCATGCTTGGAGAGGGATGTAGAAATCGCAGGGCTGCAAATGAAACCTCCATTATGACAATGAGATTCACAGACCACAGCCTGACAATACAGAGGACCTCCGCTGCAGTCCTGAGAAGAGTGAAACGGCAGAAAGGAAAGGAGGGGGGTGTTGAAACTATTTGTTGAGTGGTTTTGTACTACGGCACATTCGCAGCATCTCTCGTGGCTCTGCCTCCTGAAAACAACCATGGCAACCACAATAGAAGGGTGCACCTCTGAAAACACACAGCAGGAAATGAATGTCAGTGTCTGTCTGTGCATTTACAGTGAGGAGAGATAGTGAGGGAGGATGCTAAGGGAGAGAGAGAGAGAGAGAGAGAGAGAGACAGAGCGCGACAGACATGGAGAAAGACAGGGAGAGTCGGACAGGTAAATTAGGAGAGTGGGATGGAATGAAACGAGAGGGATAGAGAGATGGTGATAAAGGAAAACTGAAAAGAAAGAGAGTGAGGCTGAGGGGAGAACAAGAGAAAGAGAAGGAGAGAGTTGTTCAGATAAAGTCCATTAAAGGCAAGTGCAGAGCAGGGCTTCCCATGGTTAGTAGTACTTTAGAAGCTCTGACTCCAGCTCTGAACTCATGCTACTAATATGACTCATATTTTTCCTGCTCTGTCAGCCTGGCCCTGCAGCAGCTCGCTAATTAAATAGTGCTGGGACACACACACACACACACACACACACACACATACACACACACACACACACACACACACACACACACACACACACACACACACACACACACATATATATACACTGCCTGGCCAAAAAAAAGGTCACCACCTGGATTTAACTAAGCAAATAGGTAAGAGCCTCCCATTGGATAATTACTGCATGGGTCATTATGTTTCAGATGGCAACAAGTTATTTAACCCGAACTGATGCAGTGAGTAGCTTCTCATTTGTTAAACAACCATGTCAAAAGACACATCCTGTGGTCCTGGAAAAGATGTTAATCTGTTTCAGAAGGGTTAAATTATTGGCATGCATCTAGCAGAGAAAACATCTAAGGAGATTGCTGAAACTACTAAAATCAGGTTAAGCACTGTCCAACGCATTATTGAAAAGTAGAAGGACAGTCAGGAAACATCATCTTCGAGGAAGGAATGTGGTCGGAAAAAAATCTTGAATGATCATGATCGGCGATCACTTAAACGTGTGGTGAAATCAAATTGTAGAAAACAGTAGAACTCAGGGATATGTTTAATAGCGAAAGTAAGAGCATTTTCACACGCACAATGCGAAGAGAACTCAAGGGATTGGGACTAAACAGCTGTGTAGCCATAAGAAAACCACTTGTCAGTGAGGCTAACCGACAAAAACGGCTTCAATTTGCTAGAGAGCATAAAGATTGGTCTTTGGAGCAATGGAAGAAGGTCATGTGGTCTGATGAGTCCAGATTTACCCTGTTCCAGAGTGATGGGCCCATAAGGGTAAGAAGAGATGCGGCTGAAGTGATGCACCCATCATGCTTAGTGCCTACCGTACAAGCCTATGGGGGCAGTGTTATGATCTGGGGTTGCTGCAGTTGGTCAGGTCTAGGTTTAGCAATGTTATGTGCCCAAAGAATGAGGTCAGCTTACTACCTGAATACACTGAACAACCAGGTTATTCCATCAATGCATTTTTACTTCCCTGATGGCACAGGCATATTCCAAGATGGCAATGCCAGGATTCATCAGGCTCAAATTGTGAAAGAGTGGTTCAGGGAGCATGAGACATCATTTTCACACATGGATTGGCCACCACAGAGTCCAGACCTGAACCCTATTAAGAATCTTTGGGATGTGCTAGAGAAGACTTTGCGCGGTGGTCCAAATCTCCCATCATCAATATAAGATCTTGGGGAAAAATTAATGCAACTCTGGACAGAAAGAAATGCGACATTGCAGAAGCTTGTGGAAATGATGCCACAGCGAATGCGTGCCGTAATCAAAGCTAAAGGCGGTCCAACAAAACATTTGAGTGTATGACCTCTTTTTGGCCAGGCAGTGTATATATATATATATATATATATATATATATATATATATATATATAAACTGATATATACTGATACATAATAAACTTGCACTGGTATCTCAACGTATTGTTCAAATATGTACTCGGTGTAAGTTTAAACGAGTGTATTTGCATCTCCTCTGCCCCCATGCTTGAGGCAGAAAGAACCTACACTGACTCTGCAGGTGGTGCACAGAAAGAAAGCCACAGCACGCTCGGACATGGGAGATCTAAACAGCAGTCTGAGGTTAGCAGTCAAGATAAGCACTACAATTATGGGCCACATCATTCTGGAGATCTCAAAGGACTCAAAAGTCCCAGCACAGACATACAGTGTGTGTGTGTGTGTGTGTGTGTGTGTGTGTGTGTGTGTGTGTGTCTGTAGCTTGCTGCATGTGAGTGTGTACACACACACACACACACACGCACACACACACACTGTATGTCTGTGCTGGGTCTTTGAGTTCTTTGAGATCTCCAGAATGTGTGTGTGTGTGGTGTATATATGCACATACACACACACACACACACACACACACACACACACACACACACGAGAGAGAGAGAGAGAGAGAGAGAGATTCATGATGACCTTGCTGTTAGAACCAGGGCACAGTCATTATTTGATTTATCAATATGACATTAGACTCTGGTATGGGTGTGGCAGGTGTGATAAGATGTTAGTTATGCAGAAATGGTAGACTGAAAATCTAACTGCACATCTTAATAAAATATCACATAAACAATACAAAATGTTGGAGTGACATAAGCTATTAAGTTAGTAATAACTGAAAATTGAATTGTAATTTAAGGACATCTTTTAGTAAAGGTCAATGTAAAGGTGAATGTATCCAAAATTATTATATTCACTAAATAATCCAAATTTATTGGCAGCTGGCAGAAAAGAAATCTCAAATTCATAGCTAGCAAGGGACTGTTGTTGAAGATTGTTCAAGATTTAATGTCACTCACATTTTGTTTTTCCACTGTATTAAACCCCATCACCTGCAATATTTATCTGAAGGCCTAGGTGTTCCAGTGGTTGAATGGCCATGCATTTGTTCTTACACTGCTGTCCACTGTGCAGAGCTGTGCAGATCTGAATAGTGATGTTCTGGAGGTGTTTCTGCCCATGCTAGGTACATCTTTACTCATTTGTGGTTTACAGCAAAGTCAAATATATTTTATATATATATATATATATGGTGATGTAAAGCTAGGTACCATAATGTGAAATGAAAAATAAGTTATTTTAAAGCAAGCGTTTATTTTACCACCTAAACAATAAAACTGCAAAAAATGTACACCATGTTTGAAAGAGGCACTTTCACGGTGTAGTGATGTATCCACTTGTACTAGGTCTCAGTGTGATTTATTTGCGTATCAGGGCAGGGTTATCTCCAACAATCTGCCTTCTTTGTGTGTTTCTCTTTATATGTTTAGCTTGCTGCATGTGAGTGTTTTTTATTTCTATGTTTGTGTTTGACTTTGCTGTTGAGTGGTTTTGGATAGAACTGAGTCAAGTGGCTGTTTTTAGCCCTGTGTTCTTATGTTTCTGCACTTTTAACAGCTTGTTAAAGAAAGGTCAGTGGTCAGCTTACTAGAAATTAGAACCGTAATATTGTTAGAAATGCTACAAGTAGGCCTGTTTCTCAGTCTTTTTAATTTCAGGACAATCAATGGAATTATTACAATCCACTTCATTTACTTAAGTTTACACAACAGTCAATATCTGTTTTTAATATTCAGTTTAGAAAATTAGTCACACTCAAATGATTATGGGTTAATACCTGTAAATGGTTAAAGGCAATCGACTGCCTCAAACCATGTGAATTGATTCAGCTTGTCAGGTAGTAAAGTCTATGAATAAGAGTGTAATATAAGGAATAATATATCTTGGTATTAATAAATGAACAAGAGTTATAGCAAAAATTTTATACATCCTGTTTTGATTTTAGTGAGTTTTTTTTTATTTGTAGGAGTGATATCAAAAAAGCTTGCTAGAGAGTGATCAATAATTTAAAAGACTGCCGCAAAACAAGTACAGCAGAGACTTAGCTTATACCAGCCTATTCTCAATAGACACTCTTTCCCTACATTTTTATGGCTCACGTGGGCATTTCCTTACACAAAAAGACCCAAGCACGCAAACACACACACACACACACACACACACACACGCACGTGCGTGCACTTACATGCAAACGCACCCTAGCCCAGCAAGAATGTGGCCGTGAGCAGTGGTGAAAGAAAGCCGGGTAGTGAAGAGGCAAGAGCCGGTTGGTGTTGAGGGATTATGGTGCTCGGACAACGGATGAAAGCGCTGATAAAATCCGGCGAGGTCATTCAGAGGTAACGTGTTGACAGGTACGTGCCCCCCCCCAACCCCACCCACCAGCCACACCCCCCACACCGCCACCTCCCCCATCCCCGCTCCCTTGACTGAGGCATTGGAGAGATGAAAGATGACAAGCAGTGAGTGAGAGCCTGAAGGAAACTGCCAAAACACAGCTTGATAGGCTCAGTCAGCACTGACAGCAGATTGCAGGATGGAATTAAGAACTGTTTTACACGAGTATCAGCATCGACTGCTGAATTCGCTGACCACCATTGCTCATAACTGCCGCATGACTAGCTCATAACTAGCTCATAACTACCTCATAACCAGCTCCTACTGGGCTCCTGGCTGACATGAGGCTGCAGTGTAGAGCACACACTAGCCCCAGAGTAACGCGGCAGAGGAACGTAAGCTTCAGTTCGTCCCAGTCGCTCGTTTGGCATTAAAAGCCACATTAATGGTGTTGAACTATGTGTTAACCCTCCCATTACCACAAGGTGTGACAAAAATTTGACAGAGTGAAAAGTGCATGCCACTAAGTTTAAACTCTTATCTCTGTGCCTCCTGTGTCTTTCACTCATTTACTCATTTATCTGAATGGAGTTTGATCGTTTACATATACCAGTCTAAAATGGTTCTTCTGGGGAGGGGGGTTAAAGAGAGAGAGAGAAAACTGGCAAAGTGAATTCATTTGAAGCAGATTTTCCACATTTCTTTACTAGATCAGTGCCATTCCCCAGAGTGTTGGCTGAAGTGTGAAATGTGTGTGTGTGTGTGTGTGTGTGTGTGTGTGTGTGTGTGTGTGGTGTTATTGCAGTCGCTAGCTGTCAGAATGAATCATTTCGACCACTTGCATCTCATGCAACGGACTCGCATTGTCTTTCTTGTCTCCTGCCCAAATGCCCACCTTTTGACTGATCTCAGTCAGTATAGGATCACTGCGCAAAGTCTGCCCCTCATTATATTATAACCCCTTATTATAACCCCTTATTATAATTAGAGTACAGGTTTAGTTGGCCTGTAGTCCAAAGAGCCATCAGCGGTCTCTTCAGGTAAATGCAAATGGCCACTCCTTATCATGTTCTGTAATGCTATTCCACTCTCATCTCTCTGCCTCATTTAGCAGCGCCGCCTCTGGAATGAGTGTCAACTTCTGACTTCAGATGGAACCGTAGGCGATAACCTCCCCAATGCAAGCTATGTACTGGTTAAGAGTAAAGAAAGGCAACTCTGTAAAATTTTTATAGCCAAAAGTCAGATGCAGTCCAATGCTGCTTTTGTCAGAACCCCCGGGTGCCGTGATCTTAATGACTCTTCAGCAGGTAATCTCTTGCCAGTGCATTCAGATATACTCTGATACTCTTACATGCTGTATGAATGACACAAACTGGCTCTATACAAACTGAGTGTAATGAAATCTACTTCCAGGTTTATTTTTGAAGCAAAAGGATTGGATCAGTTTCCCATTTTTCTCCATAATACCATAATGAAATTCAATATTTCAAAAGACTTTCCAAAGAGCCTAACTTTAAATAAAAAACTGGTGCATACTGGAACTATAGGTCTAGTTCATTTTTAAGTGTGCTTCAATTTACACATCAGATCCTGGCTAGTGTGCCCCATTCTCTGTCTCTCTCCCACTCACTGTCTGCCTACCTCTCTCTCTCTCTCTCTCTCTCTCTCTCTCTCTCTCTCTCTCTCTCTCTCTCTCTCTCTCTCTTTGTCTCACTTGCTCACTGCCTGTCTCTCCCTCACTCAATCTCTTTCTGCTTCTCTCTCTCTCTCTCTCTCTCTCTCTCTCTCGCTCTGTCTCTCTCTCTCGCTCTGTCTCTCGCATAGGGGAACTGGGGGAATCTGCCAGATGTTTTCCTGTTGAAGAAACAGTTCTGGAATAGTGCCTGAGTTGATGGAGATGAGCAACTCTGCTTAACCAATTGTGCGTAAGAACGTAGACATGGTGTGTGCGTGCCAGTTCCTGACTGAGAAACATCACTAGGTGTATCATTCCACATTCATCAGGAAAGGACGTTAGATCGTCTTCTCATCCTTCTATCCTTCTTTGGTATTCTAACACTTGCTGCTGTGATCTGCCTTAAATTCAGTTCATTATTAATTTGAGTCTCCATCAGTGTAACACCTGCAAAATAAGGTGAAGTTTGTTTGTGGGAACATCTGGGTAAACACAAAAGAACTGACCTAAATCTGTAGGGCCTTGGTGTTTGCAGGCTCACTATCAGAGCAGGCCAGGCCAATTAAGCTGTAAATGGGAACTCCCAGAATGCTGAAGTGGTCCTCTCAGGAGATGAGAGGCTGTGAGGAGGTACAGCGGCTATCAAACTGGTGCAAAGTCAACAATCTGTCTCTGAATGTGGGAAAAAAAGTGGTTGACTTCAGGAAAGTACATGGTGATCACTGTCCAATCAATATTGATGGTTCCTCCATAGAAATCGTTACAAGGGCCAAGTTTCTTGATGTCCACCCAGCAGAGAACATCACCTGTGCCCTCAATACCAGCTCCATAACCAAGAAAACCCAGCAGTGACTCCTGAAGAAGGTTGAAGAAAGTTCATCCTCCTGGCACCATGCTCACCATGTTCTACAGAGGAATAGTAGAGAGCATCCTCACCATGTTCTACATAAGAACAGTAGAGAGCATCCTAACCATGTTCTTCAGAGGAACCATATAGAGCAACCTCAATATGTTATACAGAGGAACCATACAGAGCATCCTGAACATCTGCATCACTGCGTGGTTTGGGAATTGCTCTGTTTCAGACCACAAGACCCTGCAGTGTATAGCGAGGACAGCCGAGAAGATCATCGAGTCTCTCTCTCCTCTCCATCATGGGCATTTCCAAAACACACTGCCTCCGTAAAACCACCAGCATAGTGGTCAACCGATGACTAACAACAAATATTTAACAAATGCTGTATTCCATATAACAACACCGTGTTCTTAAATTAGTGCACTGGCTGTTACCTTAGTGACTGCTCTGCACTGTAAGTGTATCTGTTAAAATGTCACAGTATAGTACAGTATAGTACATCCTTTGCATATCCACCCACCACAGTGTGGTGCACTGATCAGCATTGCCCTGTATGTTATCAATGGTCCTGTATTTTATATTGTCCCGGTACAGCCCCTCCTCCCAAATGCCTCCCTGTGTATGTTTGTCTGTGCGGCCACGCCCCCCTTGTGTTCCACACCTGATTCTTGTTGTGTCATTAGTATGCGTGCATAAAAGTCTGCTGTTGTGCGTCAACCATGTGCATTTAACCATGATAGCCTGCTTGCTACGTCTTCCTTGTATTGCGTTGTGTCAGAATAAACATATTTTTTCAGTTTTTGTGACTCGTCCCAACATCCTGCTATAACTCTTCGTCGTTACCGAAACATGGACCGCTGAAGGATGAGAAGGAAAAGGAAAAAGGGACGCAAACAGCCTTCCACAGCCCTCACGGAGAGATCCTCCATAATCTTGGGAATGCGCCATCCCCTTATTGCAGAGGACCGTGCCCCTAGTAGATCTTGGGAGGGTCCTGTGTGTGGTCCAGGGCTTGATTCCGCATCATAGGGTCCTGCTACCCCACAGAGAGACCATCAGTTATCCTGGCCTCACTCCATACTCCCACAACAGGGGAGGAGGCCAATGACTGATTTTGGGGGGGTCCTGAGCATGGTTCAGGGTTGGACTCTGCGGAGTCTTACGGACCCCAGCTGGAATCGGAAAGGGACTCCGCAGGGTACTACTACCCTTCCAGGGACTACCACGAGGGCTATGTGAAGTATGAAAGGAATGGGGAGTACAGTGACGTTAGTTGAACTCCGAGTCCGACCGTGGGGAGGATCCTTCGATGGAGGTGGAGGATGTCTTCTGTGGGGACTCTCCCTCGGTCAGCGACACAGCGTCTGCTGTACCAGAGCAACGAGCCACTGGTACCCAAGGTTCCGCCCAAGGCTCCGCCCAGGGCAGGCTGCTCTGAGCCAAGTAAGCCTCCGCATGTGACTTTCAGAGAGGTGTCACTGTCGTCTGAGGAGGAAACTCCTTCCACTAGGGCACACAGCCTCGGAACTCGTGCACCCGTACCTGAGCCTCATAGAGGCAAAAAGGAGGTGACACCAATGCCCACCCCAGAGACAGGCAAAGTAGTTGGTGCGCCTCCTGAAACGGGATTGCAGACGTCACCGCCCCCCAAGTTGGAGAGGGGCAATCCCCCACAGTCGGATAAGACTCCAGCCCAGCTGACAACTGGGGGACAGGCCAGGGCTCCTGCCGGCTTCTACGGACTCTTTAACAATCCTTTATGCAATTTTGTAACCTTCCTTGTCACTGTGTCCGTCCCCATGACGTTGTCCGTTTCAGTCCCTTTGTCCCCCTTTGTGTCTGTGCCTGTCAGTGTGTCCGTCCCCGTGTCTGTTGTCATCTTGGTCCCTGTCCTTCCCCCCTCTGTCCTGCTTGCACTGGCCCGTGTCGGGTCGCTCAGTCCTCTGGCTTCGCCATTTGGCGTTGGCTTCGAGGCTGTGGCCCGATAGGCTGGAGCGCCAGGAGTCACGCCATTAAGGACGGGCTCTGTCATGGTACGGCCCCTCCTCCCAAATGTCTCCCCATGTGTGTTTGTGTGTGTGTATATGTTCGAACGTGTGGCCATGTCCTCCCTGTGTTCCACACCTGATCCTTGTTGTGTCATTAGTATGCATGTATAAAGGTCTGCTGTTTTTATGTGTCGATTGTGTTTAACCATGATAGCCTGCATGCTACATCTTTGTTGTGTTGTGCTGTGTCAGAATAAACACGTTTCAGTTTTACGTGACTCGTCCCCGTATCCTGCTTTAACTCCTTATTAATACATATATTTATTGTTTACACTTATGTTCTTCTTTAGTGTTGTACCACGGTCCTGGAGGAACGTTATTTGCTTTCTCTGCATAACTGTATAGAGCTGGAATAACAATAAAAAGCCTCTTGACTTGACTGTTGACTCTTGTCTTTCAATCATTCAGTACCAATAATTTGTCATTCATCTGTCTTTCTCTGTGGCTGAGACTCATCCAGCTCTTTCTAATTATGGTGCATAGAACAGAGAGAGAAGGAGAGAAAGGAAGGACAAGAAGGCTTTGGTTTGTTTCAATGAGGGTACTACAATTATTTCATCCTGTACCGAAAATATGGCAACAGTTTCAAAGGAATCCAGGGATTCTTTCTGTCATAATTATTCTGTGCTGCTGCTGTGTGGCCCCCCACCCTCCTCCATGCTCAGAGTTCGGCTTTAGCAAAGCTCAGTGACAGCATTTCATGACCTAAAGTACATACACACATACACACACACACACACACAAACAAAAACACACACACGCCCTCACATACTAATTATGGGTAATAAGAAAAATATAATGAATCTACTCCATCAGTCAGCTCCTGCTATAATATAAGACTTCTGTGATGAAAGACCTATAATGTTAGACTGCTATAATGTTAGACTTCTGTGATGTAAGACTTCTGTGATGTTAGACTGCTATAATGTAAGACTTCTGTGATGTAAGACTGCTATAATGTTAGACTGCTATAATGTAAGACTTCTGTGATGTAAGACTGCTATAATGTTAGACTGCTATAATGTTAGACTGCTATAATGTAAGACTTCTGTGATGTAAGACTTCTGTGATGTTAGACTGCTATAATGTAAGACTTCTGTGATGTAAGACTGCTATAATGTTAGACTGCTATAATGTTAGACTGCTATAATGTAAGACTTCTGTGATGTAAGACTGCTATAATGTTAGACTGCTATAATGTTAGACTTCTGTGATGTAAGACTGCTATAATGTTAGACTGCTATAATGTTAGACTGCTATAATGTAAGACTGCTATAATGTAAGACTGCTATGTTAGACTGCTATAATGTAAGACTTCTGTGATGTGAGACTTTTATAATGTTAGACTGCTATAATGTTAGACTTCTATAATGTAAGACTGCTATAATGTAAGACTGCTATAATGTAAGACTTCTGTGATATAAGACTGAGCAGGGCACGTTGGTCTTGCACTTACTACCTGGGAAGGAAATAGAAAGGAGCTGGACTCACCCACGGGAGAAGGGGTTCCCGCACTGCTGGGGGGGTTGGGTGGGTGGAGCCTCGGGGTGGGGGAGGGCAAGGGCACAGAGCTGATGACGGAGGGGAAGAGGAACGGGTACATGCCCGTCCGGTAACGCCTCATCTGGACGACCGAGGAATTGCAACGGGACGCTGAAGACCTGCTGGCCGTCTTCATTCCATAGCGGGACAGTAGGGTGAGTCAGAGCAGGGAGGGAGATGGGTGTGGTTCTTTGCAGGCCGGAAGCAGTGAGGTCCCTCACTCACCAGGGGGCGGTGAAGCCATTGGGGCACAACCCCCAGAATGCACTCAGTGCGCCCAGGGGCTGGGCCAGACTGCACTCTCCTCCGTGATGCACCAATCAAAGCGCATGACTGGGTCTGATGTCACTCTGCGTACAGCATGGTCTTAGTTGTTCTGAAGCCTGCAAAAAAAATGCCATTATTAATTACAGACCACTTTTTCCATGTTGCTCGATACATACAATTTCCATTAACCATCAGCCATAAATGACTGTAGGTTCAAATCTACAATTTTTTGCTCTACTCTTCATGCAAATGTAAAATATGTAAAGCTCCACTGAAAATATTACATGCCTCAAATTGTCAAATACCTACAAGAAATATGATTTCTATCAAATAGTAACCACAGTCAACCATAGTCACTCATTTGCTGATTTTAAGCCTAACAGGAACATAACAAAGGAGATGTTTCTTGTTATTTTTAAAAATTAAACATTTTAAAAAGGCTCAGTGACCAATGTGAACTAACCAAACAAGTCAAATGGTCTTTTGTGACTAATCTTAATGGTTGTCAGTGGTTCATTTGTGGGCTGGAAGTTGCTCCCATGTAAGAATGCATTTCATGGCCACTGCTGTGCTCTGTACCATAACATAGTGACATTAGTGCCTCATACCCCTCTAAGGAGAGTCTGAGCTTGTCTCTGTATGGTGTTGTCTGGGTGCTGGGACCCGCTTGCTCCCACCTAGCCTCCCACCCCCCGGCAGATGGAGGTGAGGCATAAGAGGGGAGTAGAAGGGAGGGTGAGCGTCTCAGCGCAGGTGCTAAATCCTGTTTAACGGAGTTATAAACTGCGTCAGGATAATGGCGGCCATAACGCCCTAATCTGCAGTTAAGGTGCAGTTAAAGTGATGTGCAACCACAGTTCATAATTAACGGCTGCCAGATAACAACACCGTCCTACTGTGCTGAGAGTTGAGAGAGAGCGAGAGAGATTCTTGAATATTCACTGCATACTTCTGAGTGATGTCTTTTCCCCTCAGATGAACTAATCAACTGCAATAATACATATTGGAATTTGTCCATGTCCAAATCCATCTATACACCAACCGTCTTCTGAATCCCTGGCTGGGAAATGACAGTAATTTCCACCTGCGTGTTCGCGTGCATGTGTGCCATGACTGCTGGATCGTGTGAAGCTGACAACAGTGCTGCTCCTCCTTTTGCTCAACCAATTCCCTCCAGGAGGTGGGGGGGGGGAACGGGAGCGGAGCAGAGAGGGGAGGGGAGTGCACGCCAGCAGAGGGGAGCCAGGGGAGCTGCCGGTTTGATATCTCTCTCTCGGGCGTGCGTAGCCCTGCCGACATCAACAAACATTTTCATGCTTGTTACATCCAATCACCTCACATGAGACTGAAGCGACCCAGTGTGTGCGAGGTGAATTTGAAATGGAAACTGCCTCACAGAGGAGAGAGAGAGAGAGAGAGAGAGAGAGAGAGAGAGAGAGAGAGAGAGAGAGAGAGAAGAGAGGGAGAGACTGACTGCAGGCATGTGCTTCACAGCCAACCAGAGAATCTCAATAACAAACTAAAAGCACATCAGTACTAACGGACAGCGATAACAGAATAGCTACAAGCTAAAGCCTGATATCAGACAGTCCTCCTCTGCGGCCTGCTATCCCCCCAACCTCCATCCTCTCCCTGTCCCCAAATCACTGTGTCCAGAGTTAGAATCAACACAGGAATGGAAAAGCAGAGAGAGGTGAATCTCAGTTTAAGACTGAATAAATCCAGTTTGATGATGAAGTGCCATGATCCTATTGATCCTTCCAGGACCATTTTTTCAAGTGACCAACTGCAACTTCTCCATGTTTTTGATTTATAAAGCAAACATTTATTGATTTATTTACTTGTTCTCAGGAAATGTGATGTGGTATAACAATGAACTAGACCAACAGACCTCCTAAACCAAGATGGATGATGTGCCCAAGGAGCAAAAATAATCCAAAATGTTCCAGAAATCTTGCTGCTACTTTTTCTGTTTTGATAGGGGCAGTGTATATTGGTTTCATTAAAATATGATTGACTTTTCAACAGTGCATGCCATCTAAATAACAAGGAGCCGCCAGAATGTTGTATCAATGCATTCTGTATGCTGATTTTAGTTTATTACTGGGCGTAATGAACATGATGTTGAAAATGGGTGGAATGCCCTTTCCCTGGCTCCACTAGAGACTCTAACTAGATTGTGTGCATGGCTTTTGGCACTGAAATGCTGGGCTTGGGTCAATAATTACAGCTCCTGATTAGTCTTCAATGGAGGTTTTTTTATGAGGGCTTTTTGGAGACATTAGCGCGTAAACATCTGAATGACATGGCGCTGTTACTGAGGGAAAGCTTTTTGAGCTAAAAAGTGCTCCCAACCACCCCCACCTCTTCCTATAACGACAGCACCAGTTTGACCAGCTCTCCTTAGACCATAATTTGGCCTGTTTGCTCCGTTTCTGGAAGAACCTCAAGTAGCTCCTACCTGGATTTTTAAGAATAAACACTGTGATGCTTGGCTGGGTAAAATAAGTGCTGTGAGCAAAGCCTAATGTTCTTTAGCTAGATTTTAAAGACAAGTGCATTGGGAACATGGGAAAACACAAAGCACTATGGGCAGTGCATCTCAGGGGGCTATTACATGTGTAATCAAGTCAAAACAAATCCTTCAGTCTATCAATATAAAACCTCTTGCAAGAAAAGCTAATGGGACTTTAAGAAAACTACATTAAATCTGTAGTCCTATGGTAAATACTGGAAAATAACGAGTGTTTCTATTTGTGTATTTTTGTGCCACAGTAAAGTTGAGTAAAATGCGTCAAACACAAGCTCTGTTCAGGTTCAATCAGACGCAGCTCTCGGCATCACACCCTTATTTCAGGGTCAGTGTTTTGCAGGCTCACAGAAGTCAATCTTGACAAGCACTTCTGCACAATAATACACTCCTTTCCCATTGCCTGTTCACGGTGGAATTAAGCAGACTCAAATCCCTGCAGGTTTGCGCACCATGCATAAAGAAACCATCCGGCGAATCTCATGTCATCAGAGTTCGTTATTCAACTGTCTTGTTTGTGAAACGTGCACACCTTACCCAGAAGAGCTGCTGCTTCTCTAGACAATATCACCATGTGGAAACCCAGGCTCCACAGTTGGAACTGTGCATGCTGATGCTAACCTAGATCTATCAGTGAAATCGCTGCAACCACAACTATAATAAAAAAAAAAAGCACTGCAAATTTACTTTCACCGGAGGGATATAAAGTGAACTAACAAGAATATGATAACAAGAACGAAAAATAGAACTTGACTCAAAGAGTTGGAACGCAGCAAGCGATGAAATAGAGCAGCCCTTCAATTGCAGTCTTTTTTGGTTTGTTGCACCTAGAAGATCTTTAACCCAAATTACCATTTATACCCAGAAGTCCTAATAATGACTCCTGCCACTAGCACACAGCTGCTATATCACAGAATCTAAAATTGGCCTTGTACCTTCCCCCGCAGCAGCACAACAAACCAGTTTGCATAATTCATGAGTTTACATAGCGAGACTAGCGCCATCAGTGCTGATAGAAATCCAATAGCAATAACAAGGGCTGCTAATGCAGTGTTGGAGGACTATATTTAGCCAGAGGCCTAACCGACGAGTTGATAAAGAAAATGGAGCGCTTTCTTCACACTCGTGGTCTCGGCAGTCACTTACACTTGAGAGGGGCATGAATTGTACAAAGCCCAGAAAGCCATAGGCGCTACACCCAGCACTGCCCTCAGTGACAGCAGTATAAGCCTCAGCTGTCTACAAATTATTAACCACTACAGAATCACCACAACAATGGGCCTGGTTTTACAATCCAAAAAAATGCACAAAATACTACAGCGACAAGAACAATGCTGCGTCCTTTTTTCAAAGGATAAGCAGCTGACTATAGTAAGCATTATGGTGCGTAAGCTGCCATCAGCCATAAACAACTGTAGGTAAGCTGCCAGGCACAAGAAGAGATCAGTTATCATAAAAGTAAACTTAATGACAGCTTGTTCTTCTAACACCTCTGATAGGACTGGTCCTGTTCAGATAAGGGCCAGAGAGAAAGAAGAGTTAATAATCCTAAAACCGAGACACACACACACACAACACCCAGGTCCACTGCAAAAGGTCAGTAGGATTGTACGGCACTGCAGATATCGACAACTCCATCAATCAGAGGCCAGGCACTCGACAGCAGTCCACGACGATTGTTCGTGGATTAATCACCTTGGGGATCAATTACAAAATCGTTTAGGCATTGCAGCATGAGGTTTGGAGATAAAGAGGTCTGGATGATCCCCTCAAGGGTCAGAACATGCCAGTAGGCGGCCCTGGAGCCATCCCGATGGGCTGTGATTGGCCTAGGCCTCCTGTCTTGGGACTGGTGCCTTATGGGTACAGACCCATGATAGTAGGGTTGGACAGTGAGGAACTGCTCCCTCTCTCCTAAAGCATTATGGATCTCCAGGCATGAACAAGGCTGCAGAACAGAGTAGACACAGAGAGCAACTGAGGTAGTATGTTGTGCACTGGAGAAATGACAGAATCCCCCCCCCCCTCTTCAGTGCTGATACTGACCTCTGGGGGTTTACTGTAGAAGAACACACTCACATATAAACACACACACACACAAATACATATATATATATATATATATATATATAGAGAGAGAGAGAGAGAGAGAGAGAGAGAGAGAGAGAGACACACACACACACCTTATACTGTACATACAATATTGCAGCATCGGTAACTGATGGATGGGTAATACCTAGAGTCATGCATATTTAAAAATCCTCCCACAGGCCAATGGATGAATTCACATAAAATCTCTCTCTTACCAGTGAGAGTGCATTGTGCAGAAATGGTACAGACACCAGGCCAGACGAGTACACAAACATACACTCTCCCCTTGTTTCCCCCTGTTTTCCTGTCACAAGGGAGGCTCTCTATGGGTGATATCATTATCAGATCTGCCTGCAACTCTGAACTGCCTGTACTCTGCCCTTGAGAGTGGCCGGAGGCAAACCAACCCCCATCGCCCCCCAACTCCTCATATTCACACATACACACACACACACACACACACACACATTTTGAGGGCAGGAGGAAGTCCAGCCAGAGCATCTTTAACACACCACAGCTACCAGTTTAAGCTTGTACCTGAGACTGACCAGTGGTGGGAGGTTGGAATTGCCTTCAGAGGTGCCTTCATGATCAAATGACCATGTGACATCTACAAATTATGGCTGTGAATTTTTCTAGCACCTGACTCATGAGGGAAGACAAGCGCGAGACTAGTGGGGTTCGACGTGGGGTTATATAGAGGGGGAATAGGAAAAGAGTAACCAAAGGGGGCCAGTGGCAATTCCAGATAAGTACAAAGTTTTAATTCAGATTTTGACTTTCAGCTCAATCGACTATGCTTTGTGTGTGTCTGTGTGTGTGTGCGTGCGTGTGAGTGTGTGTGTGTGAGAGAGAGAGAGAGAGAGAGAGAGAGATCTTTGACTGTACCACAGGGCAAAGAGGCCAAGGACATTACATAATAGCATAATTAAGTAGTTTGTTTAAAAACAGGACGTTTTTAAAACAGGAGTCAGGAAGAGGCTTTTGCAAGATAAAGTCTGAACTAAATGTCACCAATTCTGTTCCGACACCATGCCGTCCAGCACCCAGGCTCCTCACCACTTCCTGGCATGCAGCCAGGCACAATATTGTTTTATTTCCATGCAGTGGCTCCAGTGGGAAGACCATTTCACACTTTGCTCCATATTTTGCTCCATGATGCTCAGGAGCAAAACTTCCTCCTGATCTGAGAACAGACTCAGGGCCTGGGTCTCTGCACACAACTCTCAAGGAAAACGGCAAGAGCTAACCCAGAGGTCAGTGGATGCACACGTATGTCCCCTCTTCCCTGGACTTCTCATGGTGCACTGTGTGTTTTTGTCATGAATGAATGTCAATGTGTTTTTACAAGAGCAGCAGAGAGACACCAGGCATTGTCTCCATTTTCCTTGTCCACACACTCAGTGTGTGTACAAGTGTGTGTGTGTTTGTGGGTTTATAAGGGTGTGCATGGGTGCATACTGTATATACGTGTGCAGGGGATGAACCGATCATCATCTGTCTATGTTGCTAACATGAAATACAGACAGAGACTGCACATCTGCACTGCTCAGGATCTCACACAGGCTCCGTCTTTCTTCATAAGCTCTCCTTTCTTGAGAACTTGCAGGGAAGCATGTAGTGGCTTCTACTTGTGGCACCGCCCTGTGCCGGGTATGACTCATCTGCCGCAGTGAAACCCCTGCTACTATTCCCTGGGCTGGGAAGATCTCCTCAGCAACTGGCTACATCCTCGCTGACCAAACAGTATGGTGCTGACCCAGACTTTTGCTCAAAGTCAAGTTTGGGAGAAAGGCCGGAAACCAAAATGTCTCGCTTCTGGTTAATGCAGTGTTCACTTTGACGAGTTTGTCCACCTCTCTTTTCACCATGACTGCTACGTCACACTCATGGGGGGGGGGGGGGGGACTAGCTAAATGGGGGGCTGGACTAGCTGTAAGGACATGACATGAGTCAAGTGGTCAAGCATCCTCAAAAATGTATTCAGCATCCACCTTAACACTAACCACATGATCGAACACTTCAGCTCTCTTGTCAGATTATCTCACAAACAACAGTTTATGGGCCGCACCCAGAGGCTCCGGTGCAGGCTGCAATACATACACAGGCTGTCTTGACAAAGAAGTACTCCAGTACTCTTAAGTTCATTAGCAATGATTGCGGGGCAGCTCGTGCTCAGAGGCCTTCTCCCTGCCAAAAACTTTCCTCGACTCGGTTTTCTCACGTGTTCCTACCTCCCGAGCTCCGGTGCAAGACTCTAGAAGAATAGAAAATATATGAGAATTGTTTAAAGCAGTCATCCCTCTCTGCATACCAAAAATAGGCCCTCTATTCACATTTGAATTTTTTTTTTTTTTAAACATGATTTGAGAAGCACAGAAGAAAGCCATTTATCTAACTCTGCCAACCAAGCCTCTCTGGCATGCTTCCAAGGAAAAGCACACACATCTCAATAGCTTTAGATCAGGGGCAGAATTAAATAACGCTGTAATTACGACATGTGTCACTTTAATTGTCAGACCGGGGAGGAGTGTGTTTGAATCAAAACAAAAGCTTTTCTCCCTCGTTAATTTGGGTATATGAATGTCTTGTCGCTGAACTGCTTGTTTCCTCTGAACTCCACCATGAGTGCTGAATTTAAATGAATAAACATTGCTGGTGGAAAAGTGGTGTGTAAAAACTAGCAGAGAGAAACAGGCTGGGAGGAGCAGCAGGCGAAGTGAGGAGGTGAGGGAAAGGGGTGAGGGGAGGAAAGAAAGCATGAGGAGAGGTGCAGAGTTTGAGAATACCCAGATTATGATTTTTCTTGCGGTGAATATCCAGCAGAAGAGGCGTTCAGACATACGCTCTGTCTCTCTTTTTCTCTCTTGCAAACACACACACACACACACACACACACACACACACACACAGAACCAGGCTCTTCTGAATCATTTATACAAGGCTCCTACAGCATCTTTCGCTTTCTAGAGAGTTCAGCCTAGCTCTCGGTCTTTCTATTTTCTCTCTCTCTCTGTCTTTATCACAGACACTCCAGTGTGATGACAACTCCATCTTGGCCTTCAGCAGTGAGACGGGCCGTGTCTCCCTCTGACTCATCCAGTCCCCATCCAGTCCCCTATCTTACACCCTCTCCTTCATCACTAATCATCTGTCCCATTGACTGCTGCTGGTTAGTTGGGCGCTCACAACTCTTAATGTGGTTGGAACACAATGCTGACACAGAGGAACCCTCCGGGGCAAACACTCACATTTCATCATTAAACATACCTCGGTTTACGTATTGTTTGAAATCTGCGGATTCTTGAATCCGAATTATCCAGCAAATTAACTACGACCAGCACAATGACCTTTTGCTAATTTGACCCTGATTCTGCACAGCCACATTAATTCCTTGTCATGTGGTGTAAACATATTTTGTGTTAAACTGCCTGGCCTGCTTTATGCAGTGTAGAGAACAAAAGGCTTGGGGAAACGGATTAAGGTGGGTCAATGGCGTCCAGCTGCACACTGCCCAACCAGCAGCTGGGTGTCTCTGCAGCACTGGAGCCTGGACAGTTCTTTGGATCAAGAACTTGCGACCCCGGGGTCAGAAGTGGTTGGGTCCATACATGCGTGCTGATTGGGGGGGGGGGGGGGGGTTATGACGGGCACAACCAGAGGGTCAGTTTAAACATCATTTGTATTAACAGTAAAGGCGTTTGGTCCAGTGTGTACTTAATTAAACTAATATCTTAGAAAAGGCCCTTTACTCAAATATACTTAGTGGTACTTTCATGTAGAATTTATTCCATTATGAAATGTTTTTCAAGAAAAAGTAAGCTACTATAAAGTGCAAATGTGGAACTACAGGACTTCAAGCCTTGTTGAAGCCTTGGATAGTATGGAAACCTCTGGAAAAGAGACTGCTACACTAAATATTACCCTAAATATTCATTCCCTGACTTAAGCCTTGCAAAGACTTTGTCAAATAATGAGCATCTAGCTTTCTACAGAATGGTCAAAAGTATGCAAATCATTCATCATAGATCACTTAGAAATTTTAGCTATTGAACGTCAACTTGGCCAATAATCTGAATACAGAGGGAGAGAGAGACAGAGCGGGAGAAGGAGGAGAGAGAGAGGGAGAGAGAGAGAAAGAGAGAGAGAGAGAGAGAGAGAGAGAGAGAGAGGACTGCAGCAGAGTCACCACGGCGCGATGCCTTTGTAGGTGCAAGAGTAGAGAAAAATCAGAGATGGAGATGAGGCATTATGAGACAAAGGTGACGTTAAGAAATGCAAATGAATGCTGCATGGCGAAAGGCACAACTGTGACGATCAAACCAGCAGAGCTGTGAGTTCCATCTCTGGCAAAAATACCGGGTCGCCCCGCGTTCCCCTGTTTTCTCTCAACCCCCCTCTCTTACTTTCTCCACCCCCCCCCTCTCTGTCTCTCTCCTCTCTCTTTCTCTCTCCTTCTTCCCTCTTTGTGCAACCTGCCAGTAATCCGTGACACAAAGCGCAGGGTCCCCCAGGATCAGTACATCAGTTGAGTGCCAGCATCAAGGGAGGCAGCAGGAAGGAGATTAGCGGGGAGCAGAAAGGAGGACCCGATTCATCACGAGGACAGTGACACCTCGATTGTGCCAGGAGACGACGCCCCCCCCCTCCCCCGTGCCCCTCGCGCATCACAAGGCCACGTGCCACGCTCAGAGCAAGGCCGTCGAGACGCGGGGCCATGCCTCCATGTGGTTAGGTGCGTGAGTGCATAACGCTAGAAATTACACTATACAATAGTGCACCATGACCTCTGGCTGACCTGACTGAGTTCTCTGATGCAGTGTTTTCCATACTGTCAGCTTCCTGGTTTATGACACGGCTGAATCAGCATAAACATAAGCTTATTAGCTTTCTGGGTCATAGCATGTCAAAAAAAAAAACCTTCTGGACAAAAAAGCACTTGATGGCCTATATATATTTTGACTGAACATTAGTTCCAGTTTAACAAAGGTCTCAGAGACACTGCTTGTTTGTAACAGATGAAAATTTGAACACTACTGGACTTGGTTTTAATGGATATTTCCAGTTGGAAACTGTTTGCTATAAGCTGGCAGTCTAGTTTTGCACGTCAGCCAAATCTATAGCAAGGATCAACAGCGAAAAACAACTGCCTGCCCAATATGACCACTTAAACGGAATAATCTCGAGCAGAGAGCTGCCGCAGGCAGCTAATCTGTGCTTTATCACCAGTAGCTGCAGATTAGAGGAGCATAGAAGAGTGATCTGTTCACTTTGGACCATGACACTGAACTACACATTGAAAGCCCAGTGAATCATAACGGTCCACGCGCTTTTGATTTTACAGACAGAGAGAAAGGAACAGAAAAGTCTAAAGAGAGGGGGGATGGTACAGGGAGAGAGAGAGGGTGAGAGAAGGGCAGAGAAAGACAGGTGTGAGGGTAGAGACAGAGGGAGAGAGTTGTGTGAAAGCAAGGGAAAGAGAGGGAGAGACACATGCATGTGTGTGTGTGTGTATGTGTGTGTGTGTGTGTGTGTGTGTGTGTGTGTGTGTGTGTGTGTGTGCACGTGTGTGTGTGTGCATTCATGTATGTGTATGATGCATGTATGTGTGTGTGTGCACGTGTGTGTGTGTGTGTGCACGTGTGTGTGTGTGCATTCATGTATGTGTATGATGCATGTATGTGTGTGTGTGCAAGTGTGTGTGTGTGTGTGTGTGTGTGTGTGTGTGTGTGTGTGTGTGTGTCTGATCAAAGCGCCCTCCTCTTGGATGAACTCTCCACTCATCCCTCCAAGGAGAAGGGGCTTGCCAAGAGGCATGCCACTTAATCCAGATGTTCCAGCAGTCGTGCCCACCACACGGCCCCATTAACATCTCCCACCTCACACACACTTCATACACACACGCATGAAAACAGCCTCTCCTCCATGTGCTCCGTCTCTCTTGTACACACACCATGCAGCTATGTGATCTCGGGCTTTCTCAGTGTACTCATTCACAAAGAGGCCAGATGTTGGGTAGCATGGCATGGTGCCATTCGGCTGGCTCTCCCACCATGAAAGAGATAAGCTCACCACCCTGCCTACTGCCCACACGAGGCGTCGTGCTTGTGAACTAACACGCTGTGACCGCTGCAAAGCGCTTATTCTGCCCTGAGACGCACAGCCCAACGTATGACAATTTTTGGAGGTTTGGGAAAGGATGAAAGGGAGGGAGTTTTAAGAGCATACATCAGGGCTCAGCAGATATTTGTGGGAAAAAATCTGTAGAGGTGGGGATGGGTTGGAAGCTGAGTGGAAGGTATACCTATAGGATGTGCTAGCGCAGCAGTTCAGCAGAGTTTAGGGAAACGTTGCGACAGTGATGCGCAGAGAGAGAGAGTAGCACAGGGTAATCATTTGAAAAGGTGCTCACATTACTCAAAACACAAGATGATGCACATTCAGTAGACTTATAAGAACAAATTGATTCACTACCATTTCACTACCAACTATCACATTACAAATATCATTCCTGAACAGTTTGAAATGTATTGTTTCTCCAAAATACTTGTTGTTAGTGATTAACATAATAAGGGTTGAATAAAAATATGACTATGAGTGAAATTGTGAGTGTGGAATAAGATATGATAAGATGATTTCAAATGCTTTGAACAGTGGTAGTGTAGATGCCTCACAATGCTAGGAATGCAGCATTTGTGACTAACAGCATGCCACAAACTGTTCAGTATTCCCAACATAGTAGATGGCTGTCTAATCTTCCTCCATAGTGTATTCCTTTGTCTTCAGTTTCTCTGTGTCCTGCCTGCCAGTAGACACTTACCATGCCTTCGTGCTTAATGATCAGGAGACTATATGTTTGATCGGGGGATTGGCTCAGGGATATCAGGGCGTGGTTCCTCCAAACAGTGCGCTGGCAAGGCTGCGGTCTTTGACCAATCCTGGCATGTCAAGCAAAAATGACTCGTCCTTCAGTACAGCCTTTAATCCTATCAAAGCAGGGGAGCATAAGAACATCACTCTTGCCTCAGACCTGGCGCCCACCTATCAACCCGGTTCATGGCACCACGTCACACTTAAACCGCCCTTTTAAGCGTCTCCCTCCCTACAGTGTCTGTGAGGCACTCCCTGTCCCTCAGTCCTCATATTCACTCTATGAAGGGCAGTCTCAGATTACTCTTAACTCAAATTCGGCCCCCCTCGGGGTTCATACACCAGAGCCACCTGAGGTCTCTGTGATTGCGCCGCATTGCCCGAAAAACACGCGGGGCGAAAACGCATTTGATGCGCACTGTTCACCTTCTCAGTCTCCTGTACCCGGTTCCAGTCAGCCATGGTGTAGAAAGTCCTATTCCTTGTTTCTTTTTCTCCCATTTCCTCGCCCACCTCATTGTCGTCAGGCCACGGGCAGACAGAGCGGGCCACCCCCCCCCCTGTCGCTGGAGGAGAATGCAGGAGTAATGAAGCATGTGCGTCAAGGCTAAATTCGCACCATGTGCCAAAACTTGGTTCTAGCGCGATGCGCTCTGCTTACTCTCCTTGCTCTCCTTGGCTTGAATGGATTGATTTTTTTCTCCCCCACAGTTTTCACGGTGACAGCATGGGGGGGGGGGGCAGAGGGAGAAAATGAACAGGAATGTGAAAAATGAAAATGAAAGACAACAAAAGCAAAAGAAGGTGGGTCTGTTATGGTCACGGGTTTGACGCGCGCAAGAAAAGGTCGAGAAGAAAAAGTGCAATCAAACAGAATGAGAAATGCAGCAAAGCTGTGAGCGGCAGGCAAGAGGCAGAGCGAGCCCTGGGTAAATAAATGACATGAGCTAAACGACTGCTCAGATAAAAACGAACCTCTGACGCAGTCTGACCAAGGAAATGTGGAAGCCTAAAACCTCAACAAATCTTGAATACTGAGGTCTAAACCAGGGCATTTGAGTGAAATTACAGCCTCTTTTTAAAAGCCTGAGAAAATGATTAGCAAAAAGTTAATTTTATTAAATAACCATATTTTGTGGACTTATATTTTGGAATATGTATCAGACGGGGCAGGGGTTTCATTTTAATTAATTCAATTCTGTTTTCGGCCAGATAATCCGAGGGCAAACTGAAATTCTGCTTACAGCTGACTTCAACTGATATGTAAGCACACATTTCAAATAATTCATTTAACTGACCTTCTACATTTAATGCATTTTCTCAGTTACTGGCAGATGGGGAGACCAGGCCACACCCCTGGAGAGAACAGTAATCCTGCATATGGCATGTCATCGTTAAGCAGGAGCAGGGTCATCAACCATATTATTCCATCTTCTGAACCATGAACAATCACAATGAAATGAACATCTAAGGCTTTTCTAGTTTATTAGCAGTATCCCACTGCACCGCTCTCAGTAGGACAACTGCGAAGGACAGTCCCCATTCAGTGATTTTACACGGGAGGCCAAGTGGAGGGCTTGAGAGAAAATAGCATGAAGGAGATGGAGGACATGGCAGTGGACCTAAAAAGTCAAATCCCAGCTCACTGGACTAACTGTGGTGAGGCTGAAACAGTGATAAGTGCACAGTTGTGCTGCAGCTTCTGCACTCTCTGTTACTTTTTTAGCAAAGCCTTTTAATAGAGATTATACAGGTTTATATTTATTAGTAAAGTAAGTACCTAGTACTAAATCTCTATGTCTATAAAAAATCTATCACAGACCTAACTGAATGTTATATATTAAAATTAAAAAAGCGAACAGTTTCCTGGCTGTTCTGAAAGTGCATGTCTCACTTAAATAACATGCCAACAATGTCAGTCATTGTCTTTGGGAGGTAGTGAACTGTGATTGTACAGATCTGTGAGAGGTGGTGAGCTGTGATTGTACAGATGCTGAGGTATTTAGAGGTCTTTTGGGACCAGCATCACCGCTAGTTCAACTTTGTGAAGCAAACAAAACAAAGCTGTGAAACTCCTTCACAAACCAAAATAGTTCTTTCTCACACACACATGGTGAAGACGGAGAGACCAAAAAAGAGGTTAGAAATATCACAAACACCACATCTCTCAAACATTACAGAAGATGTTAAAATGCTTTAGGCTGTCTAGAATCACTCGGGCCCACTTGAGCACAAGTGACCTCAACATCAAGTCTGAGGAACCTGGTGTGCTCTAATATTTAGTTGCAGATTGCTTTACCCAAATTCCAGGGTCTGAGAATATAGAAGGAAAAATGCAATGTTTGGGAAGTTGCAATGAAAGATTTCTTGAGAAGAAATGGTGTGGGGGATGGGTGGTGTTTGCTTTTGATGAAGACTGGATTGGTTTGGGTTTGAAACAAGACCTAAGCAATATGGGTGAGTTACAGGGTCTGATTTTTATGTACTTTATAACCTATGAAACCTCAAATGCTGTATATGAGATTTACAGCTATGTCAATTTAGGTCCTCAAGTTGTGGTATACTGTGGACCCATATAGGCACAATGGATTTAAAGATGCACTTATAGGGAAATTTGGTCCAGGGGTTTGTGTTGGATGTCTGAGCCAAAAAGTCCTATATGGTTTTTTTTTTTTCAAAAGTTCTGCTGAAGCAGGGATGAGACACCATTTTCCTAGAAGTGAATGTATAAGTGCTGACTGGTGATGTTTATACTAGTACATGATTTTTGCACCTATTTTTGCTATTTGCAACAGGGTCTTTTCTTTCTCAATGATCAAATATTATTGGTCAGCATATATTCCAGTCAAACCCATAAGCCCATAAACCACTTCAGTAAACCAACTTGGTTTTACAGTGTAGACATGGCTAAAGTGCTATTCGGATTGGATTAGTTTATCAGGGGAATGGTTGTAATGAAACATTTTACATGTCTCCTCGGTGATGAAACTCATGCATCCGAATAACTTTAAAATTATCACAGGATGAGCAAGTTTCTAGTATTTTCTTTGAACCCAGATGTTTGTCACATGATCATGTGATCACGCTTCAGTCAAAACATGTCCTCCAAATGGGCAAAAAGGTACCAAATCTACTAACAGGGTTCATTATGTTTGCTTAGAGCGCTTTAATTTATTATTTATTCTCCCATTATCCTTTAGACTCATATCTATTGTATTATGTTAGCAGTTTGAATATGAACAATTGTAATTGACACGCCTTCAGCCTCCAACCAGCCTACAGCTAACCTTGTTCTCCAGAATCCTCCTGTATGTTCCCATTCCCCTGATTATTAGTGTTTGTCTAGGTGAAGTCTTTTTAAGCCCTGTCTTGTGTTTCTAAGACATTTTCCCATTGTACTTACATTTTGCACTTTTGTTTTGACCAATGCCTGTTTTCTCCATTGTTGCACTTTTGCCTGCTCCTAATCTGGTTTGTTTGCACTGTCTGTTGCCTGCTCTGTTGCTGTTCTTTGACTGGTTACTGACTTTGTGTTTGGACTACCCTTTGTACTTGTATATTAAACCCATTGAGTTTTACCTGTATATGACTGTGCCTCTGACTACAAAGCCTGACAGCCTTCTCATGGAGTTGGCAGGGTCTGGATCCATACTGGACCAGCTCTGGGCCACTGACTGGGTCAACACCACCTGCATCTCAAATCATTAGGCAATATGGTAGAGGAACTGTCAAGAAAGACCCATCAGTTTACTGCATTAGTCCCCTCTGTAATGGAACTCACTCACCATCTAGCACCAGTGACTTCCAGCGAGGTGAGAGTGTCTGGTGCTACTGTTTTTTCTCCACCAACTTCAAGATCTTCATTTCATGTAGCACTGCCAGATAAACATAATGGCAATCCAGCTGGCTGTCAGAGATTTTTACTGCAGTGCTCTTTGTATTTTGACCACCAGCCTCCATGTACAGTTCGCATTACACTTATATCACTGCTGTGAGGTAGATTGTTAGAGAGGGTCAAGGCTCTGTGGAATCCAGGTGGTGAGATTATCAGACACTATAACCATTTTACCACCCAGTTCTGTTTTGGTTATGATCATTTCCACACCAGTTGCACTGCTACTGAACTTGCCTGTAGAGATGACTCTAAGACATTAGAGGAGCTCATCTCCCTGTCTATTTGCCTTGACCACCTTCTTCATGAGAAAAGGGGAACCAGCCACCAGTCTTAAACCTTTTTGTCCATGTTCGGATGGAGATGCAAGTCAATGCAAGTCAGACGCAGAGACAATCTGCGTCTCAGATTGAAAGACAATGAAAGACAATCCAGATATCATCTTGGGCTATGTGTCTTTTTGGGAGGGTCAGGGCATATAGTATGTGATTGTCTCACTCATCCCAACAGAAGTTATGCTCTGGGGATTCCCATAGGCATGCCAAGGATTCCTTCTATGCCAAGGTGGTGAGTAACCTCACCTTTCTGTCTATTTATCACACATTTATCTTTGAAACAGAGGACTTTCCAGCATTGATTGATCCTGGAGCACCAAATAGGGTCTGGAGTGGTCAATCATCATACCACTCCCATTATAAACTCCGTTGTAGCTGCATTCATGAGGAAACCCTTTTCTTGATTTTAGTTTCTTGTGCACATTATCCCATTGTCTTGGGCAATCCCTGGTTACAAAAACATAATCCTCAAATCTCTTGGGAAACACCGGATATTTTAACCTGGACTGAATTTTGCTTACAGAACTGTTTTAGTGGGCCCTGTTTAATATTAGCTTACACCTTGGTGGAGAGTCCTGAAACATTTAATTACTTCTCAGTACCTGAGGAATATCAGGACTTGGCAGATGTATTTATTAAGGGTAAATTAGCGACCTTATCACCACATCATCCTTACAACTGCACTACAGACCTGGTAGAGGGTAGTGTATCTCCCAGAACTGGTCCTTATCCCAGGACTTGGGGATCAGGTATGGCTCTTAACTCAAGACTTATGCCTTAAGGGGAGTGGTAACCTCCGTTATCTGGGTCCATTCCTGATTGCAAAACTTTCCACCTGTCTCTCCTGCAGCCATATATTGCAGGGCATTTGTGCAGTTGGAGTGCTAAGGAGGCTCCCCACTCATTGGACATGGCTCTCTAGCCTATAAGGTATATGAAAGATTCTGGATTCCAGATGAAGAAGAAATGAGACCCAGTACCTCGATGACTGGGAAGGTTGTGGTGCAGAGCTGCAATGCTGCGATCCACGGAGGGGTGTTCTAGATCCTGTCTCTTGGACTTTCCATATTCTCCCCATGTCTGCATGGGTTTCCTCCCACAGTCCAAAACATGGAGGTTGGAGGTAAAAATTGGCTACCCTAAAAAAATTGTCCTGGTGCTAGTGTGTGTGTGTGAATGACTGAGTGCCTGCATGTCCCATGATGGATGGTGCTCTGTCCTGGGTTTTATCCACTCTCCCCTTCCTGCGCATGATGCAGTCCCCCAGAGGGCTGTGGTTTCCAGTTAAAAGTATAATGTGCGCAATTGGTTGCTATTTCTTACTGGTGTTGACTGGATGTAAAAGTTTTGTGTTGACTGTAAAGCATCCTTGGGTTCTGAGAAAGGTGTTATATAAGTGTAACTCATTCACTCATTCTCTCCTCTTGGACTTTCACAGGGATCATCCAGACAAACCTGCTCTATGTCCCAGGGGCCGTCCTCATAGATGTTTGGCTTCATTGGCCATGTCAGACTCCTTGGGGGGCGGTGGGAACTATCACGTCTTCAGCCTCCAACCAGCCTACAGCTAACTACATTTTCCCGAATGCTCCTGTCCGTTCCCATTCCCCTGATTATTAGTTTCACTCATGTCTAGTTTATCCCCATGTCTGTCTATAAATACCTTCCTGTTCCTGTTTGTCTTTGTGAATTCTTTTTAAGCCCTGTCTTGTGTTTCTAAGCCATTTTCCCATTGTACTTACATTTTGCACTTTTGTTTTGACCAATGCCTGTTCTCCCCATTGTTGCACTTTTGCCCGCCTCTAGTCTGGTTTGTTTGCACTGTCTATTGCCTGTTCTGTTGCGGTTCTTCGCCTGGTTTCTGCCCTTGTTTGGACTACCCTTTGTACTCATATATTAAACCTATTGAGATTTACCAGTGTGCGACTCTGCCTCTGACTACAAAGCCTGACAGTTATATTAGTTCAACAGAATTTAACATTAAGTCTTTAAGGAACTCACAGTGATTCAACTGGTAAGTAATGGCTGTGATTAAAACTGCCCCTTTAATAAGCCTGCAGGATCTTGCTCTTCTCATTGATTTTAGTTTCTTTGTTCTCCAGATAATGCTCTCCCAGGTAATGTACAGAGTGGAAGATTGACCATCTAGACCAAGTAAATGATTGAGTGACTCTTCAAAAGCATCCATTTTTTCATTTCATGATTCAGGAAGGTCCCTGGTCGATCCTTGTGCTAAATATGGCTAGTAGCAGCAGTCAAAAATCATCACGTAGCCTTAAAATTAAAACATTTGAATGGGACTAAAATTATCAGGTACTGAGGTGAAAAACTGTAGATAATTCTACCTGTAATTTTCTCAGGGGAGGAGGGAGAAAAACACCAACATGGCCAATCCAGAAAAAAACATCACAGAGGAAACTACCCCAGGATCGCATGCAAGTTTAATCCTGTCCAAATATGTTTTAAGACATTGTAATTGATATTTTAAAAATTGTCATGGTAGACTGCTTCTCAGTGTAATAGAAAACAAGATGTGAAAAAGTACATGATGTAGCTTCATTATAAAATAATAAACAAATATTTGATTACACCCTACCCTATAACTACATGTTTTATTTTCTCCATTTTATCTGAAGTGATAAACTGACATTTCTTTTATTACCAGTACACATTAATGCCTTGGCATTAGTGAACATCCTGCTGCACTGTGGGTTTTTAAATCTCTACATTGTCAAATATACTTCCTGCCACTCTTCCTCATGTAGCCATCTGCCTGAATGATGTGGTTCCAAGAGGAAAGAGGGCAAGTGATGGAGAGTACATTAAAGGCTATAATACCACATGACTGGACTGCTAAAATGTTCACCCCTTTCTTTAAGAAAGGCATGTAGTGTGAGAGAGCAGGGCATCCAGAAGGGAACCATCCTGTGCATGAAAGAGCAGGTGAACCTGAGGAGGGGACCTGAGGGCTTTGAGAGGGGATTGTCCCCCTTATGATAAACCTTGTCTTTGATACCCCACCCTGTGCTCAACTGTCCTGATTCCACCTTTCAAACGTTCGTTAAGGCTTTGGGAGGCGGGCCTGCTCAAGCTTTGCTCCACTGGGTCAGTGCTGCTCTCTTTCTGACCTCTCGGCTACAGACAGCTAAGACCAGGAGTTAGATGGGATAAGGGTTAGTGAGGGCTAGTGAGACAAACCTGGTGGAGCAAAGTGAGCAAAACGAAGCCCGGTGTTGGATGGGGCTTTTCTGTCCAATCCCTGTGGGACTGGTGTCATGTTGCAGAAGGGCCTCATGCATTACACTACTGCTGAATTGGACTTTTGGGAAACATGCAGTCTTTCCAATTGCCTTTCTGATTAAGTATTTAAAAATACTCAAATAACAGAACTGTAAAAAAAAACCCCAAAGATTATTACAAAAAAAAAACTCTGGTAGATGTAACATGCACAAGGTTGAACATGGAGGTATCAAGCACAGATATCTTGTTGTGTATGGCAGAGAAATTCAATCACGACAATATCTCCCAAATGGACCACTTAGAGTGAAGGGCATCAGTGCTGACAGAGATTTTCTATAGCAGGACAATCCTGGCAGCTCAAACGAGACATTTTGCAATGTAAACTGATTTACTTCTCCTGAATTTGGACTTATGTTCTACATTCGAAGGCTCCATTGCTCCACTGCAGAGTTGGGCTACCATTTGTATGTTATGAAACTGACCTAATTTTACTGGCCCTCAGCTTCCTGCAGGCATTGATACGACTGTTTTTCTGCCTAAATAATTGATTCTCGACCCCACCCCCCCACCTGCCCCCAACACAGAATAACTATATTATATGCCACTATATGCTAGTTTCTCATAGACTCATAGGGTTTTTTTGTTATTAGAATCATATCATCTTATTATAATGTTGACTCATCTCCATATTTAAAAATATTCAAAATAAAGAAATGAAATCCTACCTGAGTCAGTGGGGTAAAATATATGTCAAGGAAAAAAGAGGTAAAATGTCTACAGGACCATATTGAGAAGGAAAAGTTCACAGTAAGTTGTGTGTTGGATAAAGCAATCACTTGTCTTGTTCTCTCTCTCTCTCTCTCTCTCTCTCTCTTTATGAAATACAAATCCTCTGATTTAGCCATGCATTGCATTGCTAATTACCCCAAGTGACCTTGTCAGGAAGCTGCTGCAGTATGCCGGCATGCCTCACCTGTGCACACATGCAGCCTCGTTTCGACTCGCACACACTCTCATGTGAAAAATATTTCCCCCACATCTCCATCATCCATCCATTTGATCGAATTCTAATTCGCGGCTCTTATATAACACTTCTCATAGTCTCAAGGAACAAGGTGACTTAAATGTAATATTTAACCACTTCGGCATAATCATATGCACACGAGTACAGCAACCCCCTAATACTCCCACCCCTCACGCTCCTTTCCTTCACCTGCCTGCACCCCCAGCTTTGGAGCCTGAAGACTTATTCTCCGGTCTCTATTGTGTTTGACACCTCGGCTCGGCTGTTCCTCCTCCAGGCCGGATTGGGGGATGAAACATTCAGAGCAGGCGCCTGGCGCCCGACTCCGTGCCTGCTGCTGTGATAACAGCCTTCTCGCTCTAATTAAGCCCCAGCAAGCTCCTCTCCTGCTGCCTGAAGTTGGGGGTGCAGGGAGGAGGGGGGTGGCCAAGGAGGTGGGGGGATGCCCATCCAGAAAAGTGCTGTGCCTGCCGCTTTGGCCCAGCTCCTGAAATATTAAGATGCCGCTCGTTGGAACGACTGGACTGAGGTGAGCAGTTGCTGTCTGCTGTTCAGCAGCTTCATATAAATTGAATGGCCATGGTGGCTCGTACAGGCAAGTGTGTGTGTGTGTCTGTGTATTCTACCTCAGGCAGGTATACAATGGATTTATTCTAGAGGTACATGGGATTTTCTTGGCCATCTATTGTTGGATGTTGATGGGTGCCACATGGTCCTATCCTTGGGCCTCTATTTTTTGTATAGAAACAGATGGAATAAACGAAGAAAAAGGCACTCTTGGGTTGCATTGTTGTTGCATTGCTTAGAGCTGCTATCAGGAGCTACTGTAACTTGTGAGCCTGAATTTCATTCTCTAATTAAATAAATAAATAAAATGTAGCAATATGTATGCGTATGGTGTTTTCTACTAGTAAACTCAGAGCAAATAAGGTGCAGCTGTGTGCAAAAACAGAGAACTGGAGAGGGAACTGAATGACACCACCCAACAGTTAATCTAACCACACAAATGCTTTATTGAGCACCCTAAAATATGGAACATTTGTTCAACAATAAGATTAGAGAATGCAAATAATTCATTAGTCAAACTTCTACACCCAGTTCTTATAAGAGACAGATATCTCTTTGAACGAAGGCCTGATTGTTGTTAGCAGTGCAGCAGTCTGAGAACTGGCTATGAGCAATGAGGTCATGCGTTCAAGCCCAGCTGTTAACGTCTAGCTTCTACCATTGTGCCCTTGAACAAGGCATTTAATTCCCATTTGCTCTGTGAGGACTATCCCAGCAGCTGGCATCTGCAAGTTACTTTGGGCAGTAGCACTAGCTGAATGACATCATTAATTCACATCAGACAGAGAACCTCCTCCCATGCTACTGAGGAGAAAAGATACTGCCTTGCTTTAATTACTTCAACTGAAATAAAAATCTCCAATAAACATTTGCTCAAGCATATGCTTGGTTTTGTTATTCGTTTGTTTACACTGGAATTTTCAACATAATGCACAAAACTGCTGCATAAATTTCTCACCTTAAACTTTACAAAGTTTATTTATTTATTATTTATTTAAGGCTGCATTGTTTACTTCCATTTCTGAATTTAATGCATGACAGATCAACTACACTCAATGTGGAAATGCAATTTTCACACACAGGAAAAGTCACAACTCATTTAGACTTCTATTAACTATATCAGAACCATAAGCTAATCAAGCTAATCTTGGTTAATATACAGAACCATATACTATACATCTGCACATAACTTTATCACTTCATATTAGCTCTTGAATATTTGCAAGGCATATGTCGTTGTGAAGGCATACATACTTACATGCACACACACATATGCATACACACACACACACACACACACACACACACACACACACACACACACACACACACACACACACACACACACATTCAAATGAAGATAAAGCTTCATTTGAATTTTTTTCTCAATGGCTTTTTTCATAAATAGCCTGCCTATAAAAGGACAGGCTGGATATCTTTTGTATGTACACATATATGCATGCATAAATATATTAGTTTATGCTGTATTAGTTTATGCTGTACTCACAAATGTTTTACATAAACAGCATTTACAACTGCACTACACTACAGGTACACTGAAAGCATCCAGCTAACACCTGCCTTTGGTCAAAACATCATCATTCATGAAAGAGGCCAGTATAGGTTGACACAATGTATGCATGATACAGGACTCCTGTATAGTCAGGCAACTGAATCAGTGGTGCCAGGAATTTGTGGACTACAAGTTACAGCTGACTGCAAAATGTATGGCATCTTGTAATAAAGAACAGAATACATATACCTAATAAAAATACACACAGTGTATGTGGCAGTATTACAAAAATGTAAACATTTTCAAAGTATCTTAGCTATCTTAGCTTTTACACATACCAATCGTTAATAATCAGTGTTTTGCTTTTCTCATCTGTGCTGTAGTGACAGTAACAGAAAAAAGATTTAGCTTATTTTATTCAAATTCAGTAGTAAACATTGTATACTAAATTAAATGAGGTTGACAAAATAAAGTAAATGAGGTTGACAAACCATAAACTCCAAAACAGAAGTCCAGAACATGATAATTACTATTAACAGAGTTAGTGTAAAGGTGTAACACATCACGTCACAACCTGTTTTAGAATGACTTTAACAGCAAAAACCAGTTGGTGGCCCAATTTTGGGCATAAACAACATCTGGATACTGGAAAGCCGAACACAACCTAAAGGTTAACATCCTCCACGGTTACCATTCAGGGTGAGAAATGTAACACTTAAGGCATATTTTAGGCAGAAGGAAAACAGAAACAAGAAAACAGAAGGAAGTCTCTGGCTTGGTGTCATGTCCAACTTCCTTTCCCATGCTTTTCTCACATTGTTCAATAGCGTTAGACTAAATTTTTAACTACTGTGGGGACAAAAATCACCCACAATGGTGTCAAACCCACAAAGGTGTCATTATAGTAGCTGGTTTCTAGGGACTGAAATGATTCTAAATCGAGCGCTCTACCTGACATAAAGCGATAAATTCTTACTGCTATGGTGCTGCACCTAAAATGAAATCTATGAGTTGCAGGACCAGTCTGTCTTCATTCTCTGTTAATCACATTTTTCTCTCACATGAGGTAATACAGAATAGCTGTTATGGTAATAATGAATCATTGATCAGTGGCCACGAGCTTGAATCAAATCTGCACAGAACTGTTAATATTTATAGTCAGTTAATATCTGAATGCCGCTGCTCTGCATATTTTTGGTATAATAATCCATATTCCTCTGTGGTAATAGGAGTGATCATTCAGGCCTCCCATGACAATGGTCATTAAGGGGCAGCTTTACAGTGTCAGGGAGTCAAAACATTAGGTGACTCATGTAGAGGCGAATGAATAGCTGCCATTAATCTTTCAGCACCTACGGAGGGACTCGTACAAAGCATCTAACAGACTCGAGGAAGCAGGAGAGAGGCAGAGGGCGGGGGAAACAATGAGCTCTGCCCTCAGAGACGTGGGTCGCAGATTCTGTGGCGGCGGGAGCCGGAGCGGAACGGCTAATGTGAAAAGTATTGAGAGGAAAGAAACCACGGGGAGTTTTAAGGCTAGCCCGGCTCCTCTGAGAGGCGCTCCGAGTTATCACAGCCATTTGGATTCTGTCGGCATAATTCGACAGCACACTTGCGAAGAGAAAACGCATGAGTAAAACACTTGTGGTTAGTTGCAATGCGTCAGAAGGAAATGTAAACGGTAATTGGAGCTTGCAGATATGTCATATAATATGTCATATCCATTCCACTGACGACTAACAGTGTTGGAGAAGTCTATAGTGATACCTAACCTACATGACTGTGTACATATTTGTAACTGGTTTGTTTTCTTTTTTTGTCAGGTGTTCTGTGTGCCTTTCCTTTCCTCCAGCACCTATTCATCTGAATCTCTGTGATAGCCTTGAGAAGCTCTGTTTGCTTTTGGTATTTCTCAACTTACTGAAATAACATTGATATCAAACATCAACATAAAATCCATTCATAACACAAGCAGAATTGTCCATTATGAAATGATCATTTCTCACACACCAAAATAGTACTGTGTGGGACTATGTTGGACTGAAAAACGGTTCAGGCCAGAGAATGCGTCATGGCGACAACACCGCAAATGTAACCATCCCGCAGTTACATGGCAATGGGCTGTAACAGTGAGCTACAGCCTCTGGCAGGGTGGGATGGCCGTCGGAGAGTTACTACCACAGCTCCGGTAATGGGCCCTACTCTTCCCTAACCCTGGCCCACGCTGGAGGGAGCACCGAACAATTCACTACCGCCGTCGAGCTTGATTAACCTGCCTGTACTGTAATACTGCCGCTGTGGAAAGAGACAGAGATATAAGCCTATAGCAGTTGGGGGGGGGGGGGGGGGGGGCAGTGATTACACAGCCGGTATTCAGTGCTGTCTTTATTCAGCATTGGGTCTGTGGCAGTGTATTTCCAATGACATCTTACTGTGACAAAATTGAGTACCGTAAATGCAATGGAAAACATTGATAGCAAATAAAACCTACTTAAAAAAGAAAGAAACTATTTATATACATCAATTATTATATAATATATGGACATTCTACTTTGCAAATTCTTTCAGTACTAGGCAGTGCACAGTAAATGAGGCCCTTGGTATGAGAAACACAGACATATTTTTAAAAGATGATTTTCTTGAGGACACATACTTGTCCTCACTGACACAGTTTCCCTTTATGGCAGAATGATATATTTTGTAAAGAGAAATCATATGCATCTGTTCTTTTTATTCAGCTCACCATTTAATAGCACGTTCCTCTGACAAGGTCACCATGCTATTCAAAGCAGCAAGAACTATTCATAGCCAATCCATTTAGTTTTTAAGAACTACAAAATAGCAACTCCACTACTATCCTGAAAGAGACCCGTATTCATTCTCTCTCTCTCTCTCTCTCTCTCTCTCTCTCTCTCTCTCTCTCTCTCTCTCTCTCTCTCCTGACCCTAGTTTCACTCCTCTTAAGAACCCATATTAACAGTAACCAAATCTATACCTTCTTTGAAACTCTACTCACCACAGCCAGAAATGTGGCTAGTAAAATACTTCTCCAAACATGCTTTAATCTGGTTGGAATGCTAGAAATTGCATCCATATGTGCGCAGCTCAGATCAAAGTCTCTCTTCTCCACTGTGGCCCTGAACCAATCCAAGGCCAAGACTGAGAGCGCACGCGCATGTGTGTTCTCCCAGCTTCACGGCGGCACATTGTGAACCCACCGGATGTCACAAACAAGACGGATCCGGCTATAATTACCCCTCTGGCTGGCTGTCTTCAGTGCGAGGCCAGGGCTGGAAAGCTGATAAGTGAGTTTTTAGTTGTTCAGGCTTACACCTTCCAACCTGTTTCCCCAAGTACACACACCTAATTCACCCTTTCAGTGCCCAGGATGGCTAGCACGGCAGGGCTCTGACTGTGCTGCTGTAGGTGTATTGGCTTTGCCTGATCCACAGACCACACTGCAGGGACATGGACAGGGACAGGGACAACACCCCCTGCCCCGCCCTTCCTGCACCGGAGAGCTGGCCTGGCCGGGAGACATGTAGTCCTACACATGGTGACGGGTGGAAGTATCTGGAAAGGGAGTACACGGACACATGTGGGTACACCAACTTACACACATACACATACGTGCCTGCACACAAAATAAACTGCCCAAACACGTGGCATGCAACTCTGACGATGACCCTGCATTCCCTCAAACTTCATGACACACCCTTGCTCGCTCTCTCTCTCTCTCTCTCTCTCTCTCTCTCTCTCTCCGACACACACACACACACACACACACACACAACTGTACCACATCACAGACTCTAAGTTAGCTGTGTGGTACTGTTGATGACACAGAGCTTTTATTGCGGAGAGTTTTTGAGCCCCTCATCGCTTCAGACATAGAACAATCCCTCAGCTTGCCTGTGCGACGCACCGCCCTGTGCTGGCATTTAAGCACAGCAGTGCTCATCTATCTCTAATTTACACAGACAAGCAACTGCAGCGCTGTGCTAAGGAGGGAGGCCTGGGACAAAATCTATGCTCCATGCAAAATGAAAAATATGAAATTTATCAATTACAGGCAGGTAATTGCTTAGTGCGAGCAATTTCTTATCCTTCTTCTATTGATGCAATCTGACACTTCCTCTCATATTGACATATCCAGTGAGAGTGATGGCATGAAAGACCCCAGGAGGACCATCCATCTCTCCTGCCTACGTCGGCGTGGAAACTGCACACCCTAATGGTCATTTAAACAGGACACAAATCATCATCGGAGACAAATGTTCTGGCTGGAGAGCTGGTGGCACAAAACTCTCACTCTGCACCCCCACCCGCTACCCACTCCTCCGCTCACAACAGGTCTGTCGATCTAGTTGTGAGATGTTTGAACACTTGAAACCAAATTTACCACCCACCACCTGATAAAACTGCCATTGTATCACGTGCGAGGCAAATGGGTACAATTTGGGCAATCATCGACTGTTTTAACTAATTGGCAAAAAGGCAAAACTCTCCAGTCTGGTTCTATGTTTAAAGTTGTGTTTAAACCTGGGCTGCTGCAGTGGTATGTCAGTAATGAGCATTCCTTCAGGCTACAGGGTATGGGAATTGTACCTGAGCCACCCACAGAGAATATTCCATCTCTCCCACTTAGCCCAATTAAAACAGCTGTTCTCCTCCTTATTCGTGGGGCAATAAAATGTAATCACCCCTTCTCAGGGCAGTAGAATGTATTTGTCAGGGACTGTGTTTTTAATGCCCGTTTGAACTTCTGGTGCATACAGAGAAAAAAGCACAATAAGCAAGTGTGATGTTGCTCATAATTAAGGTCAACCTTAATTAAATTAGTCTGATCCTACTAGTAAACTGAGTCCTGCATTCAAAAGTCATGCATGTCTGAAGAGGTGTGCAGTAACACATGCATGTTTACTTGCAATGTTTATGGTTAATACTATGTAGATATTGGTAACAACAACTCAGGGTTTAGGGTCTGGAAGTAATGACATAAGGAAACAGTCAGATGAACTCCTGAGGACTACCATCACTGCACTGTTTAGTGTTTTGCCTATGCATATGTAGTTCAGCTCATCAGCTCATTGTAAAGTCCTGCAAGAGATGTATCAGGCACATTAGGGGGGGACCACTGAACTTCACTAGTATGGTCCTGCTGGTCTTGACTCCTGGATGCTGATGATCTGGACTTCTGGATCCTGCTGGTCTGGACTCCTGGATTTAGACAATACTGAAAAGCATGCATTTCTGCCCCTATCATGGTGTTGTGCAATGTATGCATTTCATAGTCTGTAACTTCATAAACTGGCAGACTGACAGGTGCAGACTTCTCCTTGGCGGCCCGGGGTCAGATTTTACACAGCGCCAGCTGTGCAAACATGCTGAAGAATGCAGCAGACATTAAGAGCCTGGTTGATGGACAGATGAATATAGATCTGATACTCTGGGGTGCACAGGGAACAGTAAATGGACCACATTTTGCTTTGGTGCAAATGTGAATATGTGTGTTTAAATTCCTGATGGTAAAGTGAGAGATGGGAATGCAGCTATATTGCTTAAGTGGTTGTAAATCTGGGGTTCTGGGAAATCTGAGATAATTAACTAGCTGTCTTAATGTCTGCGCTTGTTCGTGTGCATGTACGTGCACGTGTGCGTGTGTGTGTGTGTGTGTGCGTGTGTGTGTGTGTGTGTGTGTGTGTGTGTTTATGCTGATGTGGGTCTGCATGCACTTACCACCATGTGTGTATCAAGTCTGGGTGTTTATTGGTGAGGCTCAGGATAGAAGACCCCTCATTCTTGCTCTGACACAAACCCTCTCCTGTGCCCATTCTTTATGAGCCTGTGCTGCCTGAGATTGATCTCCTTCCCAAAGGGCTCTCTCTCTCTCGCTGTTGTCAGTCACATATCCTGGCATTCAGTAGCAGTGGACTCAAGTATTTTCACAACTGACCTTTTCTTGCTGGTCATCTAGAGGTCAGACGTGCTGCTCTATTTGCATTCTGAGCTGATGGTTCATAATTCAGTGTATTTATAAAAGATCACTTATAACACTTACAAAATGTGACATCAGATTAAAAATATGGAACTGACATCTGATCTGCTTCAAATCATAACTGGTTACACAAGTACAGTTATATATATAAGGCCAGGTGTTTTAAAGTATATACCTTCAGTTAAATTCTATCAACAAAACCCCTTGAATATATGCAGTGGTGGTGTGGGGTTTACATTTTAAGTTTCTGATCAGTATTCTACCATAAACAAGCCAGTCCAGTATCCTTTGTGCTTTGTGGATGTGCTACAACATTGGGGAGAGAATCTGGATTTGTGATACAGAAAAAGGGAGCAACTTGCCATCCTTTAGCGCAGGTCATGCTGGGTAAAAGCCCATGAGCGCAGCGTCTGCTTTGATAGATACAAATTGAATTATTCGAGCTCAGAGTCCTTTTTGTGGATGCGAAAAAGATCATTGGTTTGGGTTCCTGTGTCCATTCCTCATGGAGCGGGACAAAGACAATGCCAAAGGGGAAAGGTAAGGTCACAATCCATCATGGAGAGATCAGAGAGAGAAAGAGGGGATCGATCTAGGTTGAGAGGAAACCACTGGCCAAGTGTGTGCATGTGTAGCTTGTATGCATTGCAAAAAGGTATAAGAACATGGGAATATGTATATATGTAAGATTCAGAAGGTACAAAAATGTATGTGTTAAACATTCAAAAAACCTCTCTGTGGACCACATGTAAAGTCTAAAACATGCCATGATAGATTTGTGCCATTCATGGTAGAGGTTTTCCTGTAGTGCCTGCCTGCATACCTGCAGTATAAGGACTTTAGCACTGGAAGTGCTTGATGTTCTCTGCTTTCACCTCCTCAGTTTTTGACACGCAACCCTGTGCAGAATGCCCTCAGGCCTGGCCTGACCTCTGATACTCATCCCTGTTACTGAATTTAACTGGCTGACACTAACACTGACAAACAAACACACACACACACACACACACACAGACACACTGAGTTTCTCACCCAGTTTCTGTCACCCAACCAAACACATGAACCCAACGTTGCTAGTCCCAACAAACAGAAGGGCTGCAGTTCGTTCCATTATGAAAGCTAGCCCACGAGGTTCTATAATATCAAGTTCCTGATGGAACTGTTGGGTTCTAAGGTCCATGTTTGCAGTCCTATATTAATATTCAGGCCAGCATGTGAGCAAAAAAAATGAAAGTGACGAAGAGACAGACAGAGAGCGAGTCCATTTGAAGATGAAAACCTGACGGCTGGGAATATAGGCACAAACTCGTTCCTTTCATGACTAAAAGCGCTACACACCGCTGCTGCTCCCATTGTCCACCCCATGCCTTTTTAAGCGCACAGCCCTCCAAATGAGAATGACTCCACTGACTAGCCCGGGTGTTTTATACAGAGAGGTTCCATAGGCAGCAAATCATTTAAATTCCTTGGGCGGACGAGCACGGCTCATCTGTCTGACTCCTCCGTATAAGAGCACTCCCTCAGAGGCGCGCTTTAAAGTGCTCTCATCGTGCGTCGTCACACCCCTTATTCCCGCTGTTGTCTGAAGCGCAGTGCTTCGGTATGGATTCTGCCACTGATGTCCCATTTTCTCAGGGCCCTATGCGTGCAATTAAAGGCTTCATGAACTTGCGGTAACATCTTCAAATGGCAGGGCTAACTATTGGCTGCCCAACGTTAATTGCACAAGTGCAATTAGAATCTCATTAGGAACACTAGGATAAAACACAAGGAGACACAGTATTTAAAGTGTCACAAAAAGGCCAACAAGTGGAAGTGGTCACATTTGAGGACTTTTTGTAGCTGTCACAGAAATCTACAATGTTTTTGCTGTTTCTTGGAACATACAATTAAATGGGACAAAAAAAAGGCCTTTGATTTGAAATGTTCAAGTTAATGTCAAGATTAACAGGCATGGCTGAGAGTGTTTAGCTGCTCAGATGTGATGATGTGGGTCATGAACAGACTCTGGCAGTCCAGCTGAACAAGATAAGATCCTCTGTGCTCTTTCCACAAAAGTTTGGCATTTTGACTATGCTCCAGATGCAACTCGTCTTCAGTACTTCAAAGATGACGCCCTTGTTTCAAACACAATTTGCTTCACCATTCATGGCATTTTTGATCAGGGACATTTGCTCTTTTGAAAAAACGGCATCGTGCCAGCACAAACATCTTATGGGGGGGATGCTGTTTGGCTGTTTGATAAGAACACAGTGGGAGTCCATCTGACATCTTTTTCATCACAGCACGATTTATGATGTTTGAGATGTAGTGTTTTGATGACAATTTGATAGGATAAAGAGACTAAATTCATAATGTCAGAGAACATCAAAGAATTCTATATAAAAACTGCTAATCTTTTGACTGAAGTGTCAGACTTTATAACATCTCTTCATAGTTTTGGGGCAGTGATGGAGCAGAGGTTGTCTGGATTAGGTAAGTTAAACTATGTTACAAGAACTATAAATTTTGATGCAATCCCAGTTGACTTTCCACAGTTCTGTATTTGGCCTGCTACTTTCTCTCCCCTCTTTCTAAATGGGTATCTGCTAACTGGAAGGAATATTGAGGACACGTCAGTTGTGCAGCACTATGAGCACAGGTTAGCAGCGTGGACGGGTAAACATTTACTTAGGCCAAAGTATTATGTTTATGCAGATACTCAAGTGGCTTCCTGAGAGAGAAAAATAAAACCTTCAGATGTCAAAGAAGATTTGTGTTATAGCTCTCAAAGCACCATGCTCTTAATCAGTCATTGCTGCTAGTGGAGGACGGAGCAGACCCTCTGCCAAGTAGCAGGAGCTTTCCGGCTCACCAAAGAGGAAGTCTCACAGGAAGTAGGAGGGAGGAAGGCCGGAAGGACATGCAGAGGAGGTGAAGGTGGAGCTTGATTTCCAGTTCTTTCCCAAAATAATTCTGGGATGCAGAAGCAACCAAAAAACCCAACTCTGCAGCTGCAACAGCATGGCAACACAGGCCACAGGCTTTTTTAGAGCATTTTAGCAGGTATTATGCTGAGATTTTTTTTAAATTTGCTGATTGGCCATGCAGTACTGAAGAGGACTGTACCACTGCCTGCCTGTTTCTCCTGGCATTCTTTGGGGATTGGTGGGGAAAAGGCAGATAGCCAAGGAAGACCCCTCGCTAGACATGGCGGACGGGTACAAACACTTGGCACAGCCAACAGCTCAATGATGCCAGCAGCCACACTGGCGTCTACCTACTGCCGAGGTTCAGCAAGAGGTGAATCACTGTTCAGGCTAGTAGCAAGAAACCTACAGCTGCAAGCCTGCTGTTAAAGAGAAACATAGGCTGCTTTAGGATAACACACAATGAACGTGGTTGTGTAGAAGCCTGCAGACTGCCTTGAACAGCAGTCTTCCATGCCCAAATGAGGCTGAATGTTCATGCTGTATAAGCCATGAGGAAGTCTGCTAGATGTAAACAATGCAGCTTCTAACTCAGGAGTTCCTGAGGAATCTATAAGGTGGACCACAAAGAAGGGTTCAAACCCGGACAGGTTTATTTAGCCTCACAGTAATTGCCAATCAACCAATTTGCTACAGAAACAGTGACTCTGGCAAGGCCTGCAACAAGTAGGATGAACATGTACATCATCAAGTAACGAGATTTATTCCGTTTGCCTCATTAAGGCCGCCTACGTTCCAGGCTAATAAAAGGAAGTGAAAGTCTTGGGCTGTGAGGGGAGCCTTTTTTGAACGGCATATTTTTTAATGTGGATGCTGTAATTACTTCCATGGAACCACAGAAGAGACTGAAATGAACTCATTTGTGAGGCAAAGAGACCGAGAGAGAGAGAGAGAGAGAGAGAGAGAGAGAGAGGGAACGAGAGAAAGGGAAGGAGGGAGGGAAATAATGTAAGGAAGGAGAAGTGAAATGGAGGGATGGGAGGGAGTGAGAGCTGAAAAGATCTTGGAGGGGAGAAATAATCTGAGCCGTGTTGCTGAGATTTGTCCACTGTCACGCGGCTGAGGAATCTGCTGCATTGCGCCCCTTCTCCGGATCTCTCCGGAATTTCTCCAGAATCTCCTTTGAATTTCTGTAGCTGACACTATATATTTTTTTCCTCAATTCTAAAACCTGCTGTCCCCATCAAATGTGCCTCTGCTCACATTGTTGCTACCCCGAGGTTATGAATACTGTACACTTCAAGATACAGCGAGATCCATTCGACCAATTAAAGCACTGCAAATGAAACAGATGAAATCTCAGTAAACAAGGTCATGAGCAAAGTCGTTGGCTCCGCACCTGAAACCCTGAGGAACCACTCCCCCCCCCCGTCCCGAAACCGGAGGTGCGGACTCCGAATGGCAGGCAGACGGAAGAGCGGAGGGAAGGGGACACAGGGAGGGGGGCGAGAGCACGGCGGAGAGTCCCACCGGCATGCTGCACTCACGAGCGCCAGCAGCGCGTCGGGTAACAGGGCGAGGGCGGCTCAAAATGAGAATGCGAGGCATTTGCAATGCAAACGAGGACTGTTTTTAAAGCCGAAATGGGGTATCCTTCAAGTAACATCTGCGGTGGGGCGATGCAAGCCCCTCCCCCCTCCCTTTCAGAAAGTTAGCGGGGGCGAGGTGGGAGCCGATGAAAGGGGCAACAAAGGGGCGGGGCCACGCCTTCACCACACATTAGTGTCTGCTCCGGCCCACGAAACACTTCGCAAATGTTTAAATGGCACGCATTTTGCCTTGGTCTCATAACACGGGCCCCATCAACTCATTAATTCACTCCTTGCCTTTGTTTGCAAGTGTAGGCTGACAGTTTGGAGGCGTCAAACATTTGATATTTGTATGAAATAAATTCTGAAGATCAGCCTGATTAAACAGAAGGCAGAATAGCCTGGGCAGGTGTGGGCCATAATCTCCAAGTATGTGACATAAGCATGCACACTCATTGAAAAACTGTAAAAGTCATTTAAAAACTGTAAAACCCAAAAGCATATCTAAAGTATATCCAAATCTGATGATATTTAAAGCTTAATCCCTAAGATTGTCCCTCCCTAAAAAACCTTTAGGATAAAAGACACTACTTTACCCCTTTCTAAACCCAATATCATTCAAAAGTGCTAGGTTTTATTGAGGCAAACTAAACACTCAGATGCAATTTTTACATAGGGTTCATGGTAAGTAATCAGTATGCCAGCTAGGTTTGGTTCCTTACTGAACAAGATATCTTTCATTCATTATTGATGCTTTGAGAGAGCAGTCTAGCCCTGAAGGCCCACTAGGATTCCCACAGCCAGACCTGGCATCAAACACTCCTCTATAATCTCTTCTTTTTTCTCACTCTACTCTCGCGTTCTCTCTCACCCCACTCCACATTATGTGGCTCATCTTACCCATTTACTGAATTCCTCTACACCAACAAGGTTTAATTATACAATAATTTGCATCGTTATATGGGCGTTAAGATCATATTTTCAATCCACCCCCCCACCCCCCCCACCCCGCAACAACTCCGCTTTCTAATTGAGAGGCAGCGTGAATATCTGAAAGCCGAGCTTGGCTATTTATGCAATAAGGTATGCAACATTTACAGTTTGTGTGTTCAAATGATAACCAGTGGCCTCTTTATGGGACTGTCTATGTAGAGAGGGTACTGAAGGACTGACACTGTTTGCCTCAGTAATTACTTCTATGATCTCCTTTCAAAAGGCTGACTAGCTGCCACTTAATACGAGGCAGTATAAGCCCTTTCATGCAATTCAGTGTCTAAATGACAGCTCTATTGCAGGAAGTGATATAAAACCCCTCAAACAGAGAAGCCATATTGACACATGTTAGGGATTTATTGAGGATTTGGATTAGAATGTGCTTTAAAAAGAAATGCAAAAAATATAAATTTGGACTAAATCAGGGAAAGCATTTTCCAGTTCAACCTTGCAATATCAGCTATGAAATGATCTTTCAGCTGCCAACAATCTTACCGGTTAGTTATAGTTCAAAGTGTTTCTCCAACATCAGTTTGGTAAACTGACATATCCACTGATGGTAGCACACTGACAGTGCTAAGAGGACGCTCTAACCCTAGCACCTTGCACAAGGGAGAGAGAGCTTCTTGTATTTTCTGCCAAGGTTTCTGCTATTTAGCTTTGCAGTTGTCGAAGAGAGAACTCTCCTAAGAGAGCCTGTCTGAATCTGTTGTAAGGCAGAGTGTACAGCAATCTGGGAGCTGATTCTCACCTAAAGAAACACACTATGACGAATGTGGTCATGAATGTGTATGTGTATGATCGGGATAGCAAAATCCAGTTTTAAAAAATCTAACTTTTAGGATGAAGCATTTAGCAGTGGTGCAGGGTATGATTTTGAAACTCAAGAGTCAATGAATTATTTCTGCAATTAATTAATTAGACACTAATTTATAGTTACCAACTTTTACCACAATAGCTCCACATGGAAAAACTAAGAGACTAAAGAAAGATCCTAAAAATGAATAAACCAGCACTGTAGTGTGCCTGTAACGCAGAATGCAACAATTAAATGACTTTCCTGTACTTTACATCTTTAACACCATTAAATAAACTGATAGTGGAGAAAAGCCCTTGCTGATTAAAAACCATTATACCATTTTCTCTTAGCCAATTTAAAAGACTGAATGGAATATTTAGCAAGGATTTCACAATGCTTATATCAGCCAGCACAATCCTAAGACTTCTAGTCCTATCGAGTTAACTTTAAAGGAGAGGATTTCTATAGGGACTGACATTATAGAAAGTTTATATAAGCTCAGCAGAGAGCGAGAGAGGGAGGGGGAGAGAGAGAGACTTTTCAGAAGTGTAACACAGTGCACGTCAACTTTTCAATGATAAATTTCTTCTCTTCCGCGAGAGGACTTTGCCACCTACTGACTGTAGACTGCTATCACATTACTTTTACCAGGTAGTACACGGAGCAACCTGTCTTGTAAGAGCTTGTTTAAGAATGTATGTTGAAGCAAGGAACTAGCTGGGGATTTGGTTGACCTATTAAATGTTATCTGACTTCATATGAACAGACTTGGATCCTTAAATGTAACGGAGTTTGACTAATTAATAGAAATCAATCCAGTCCTTTATAGAGGCCTGTTAAGATGTATGAGGGCATTAAAAAAATCTTTGAGATGGGCATAAGCCTACACATTAAAGAAAAATGAATTAAGAAAATCAAACTTCAGCACAGAAAGGCCAGCAAAATTAACAACATTATTAATGTAGGCGTCCTTGAGGCTACTGCATCTCCAAGGTCCATCCTTTGATATATTTCTCCGACTCATTAATTTTGCATAGCTGAGAGCATAATCGCCACCTAATGCTCAATATCTTCATTATCCTGGAGCTCCGAGAACTGGGCTTAGCTGCCTACAACACATGAATTCTAATAAGAACTGCAGAAACATCCTAAATATTCTAAAAGCTTCGCTTCTTCTGTTCAGCCGGAAAAAGAACACCGGAGGAGTTAAGACTTTTATTCAGTTTCATGGTGCGTAGTGCATGGCAAAGACATCCTGGCAAATGAGTGTGCTAATCAAAAGGCTCACAAGTCAATTGGCCAGCGTTAGCATACTCCAAAGGGTTTCCTATGCAGCCCATTCAGCAAGTGAAACATCAAAGGCTTCTCGTTTACGTATGTGGCAACCATGAAAGGCACTGGGAAAGAGATTTCAAAGGAGGAGCCCGAACCAAGCCTGAAGGAAGAGCAGATCTCCATGCCTGCCTGCCATAGGTATGCCATGCCTCAAATAAAGCTGTTACTGAGAGAGACAGAGAGAGAGAGAGAGAGAGAGAGAGAGAGAGAGAGAGAGAGAGAGAGAGAGAGAGAGAGAGAGAGCAACGACCAGGAGAGTTGTTTGCTGTTACTTGCTAGTCTTACTGCTTTGGCACAGGTTGGGTGTCTGATTTTGCCATGTGCTTGTTTACAGTGCTTTTTGTACTATATGCTTGTTTGTGTGCTATATAGATTCTTTGATTGCTCATAGTTTCAATGCTCAAATTTTGCATCCATCCTCTATGCAGTAGGTACTGATGTATATTAGTGCAATGTTCTGTTAAGAACCACCATTCACTCTGGCTATATATGTTGGCATATATATATTTATATATATGGGAATATGTTGTCTATATATATATATATATATATATATATATATATATATATATATATATATATATATATATATATTCAATATATTCAATAACAGACGACACAAAACATAATTTTTGATGGCCTTTGAAAAGAAACATACGGTTTGAGCCATCTCAGATCACAGATATCAACCTGTATCATGTGCAGTTGCTAATAATATACTAAAAATTTACATGAACTTAACTTTTATAAAAATATCATTCTCAGTGACAAGCCGGTCAGTTCCCCAAGAACCGGAGGACCTGGCGTGATATGTGGACAGGGCACAGACGGAGACGTGCATGCGGCAGCAGCAACATCGCGCGCGTGTGCAGGGAGAGCGAGACACAGACATCACTGGATGTGACAGGTTATATAAGGGGCCAGAATTCTCCCCCGGCCGTTTAGTTCGTGAGGTGAAGGGATTTTCACTTCATACGAACGACTCTAAGTATAGGTTAAGTCTCACCAGTTCCCCCTTAGACCCGTTGGTTACATTTCTATACTGATTTACATGTTACATAACAACAATAGCAGCTGTACGTGTTTCCGAAGAACCTTTGTTTGTTAATTATTAACGTAAGTGCTATAGCTGTAAAACCGTTTCAAAGTGCTCAAAGAAATAACGAAACGCTTGTCACTTACCTGCCGGTTACTGAAGATGAAACCATCGCATCAGTAGCCTACTTTCTTGATATCCCCAAATATTATTTTCTTTCCTCTTCTAAGAAACCCTTTTAATATATTTGCCTCGCAAAACGCAGTCAGTGCTAAGCGACAAGGTCCTCCGTTACACCGACCTATCGACTCTGGCAGCGGTTGACAGCGAAGACCGGAGTTCCCTCACACAAGAAACAAAAAACAAAAAAAGAAATGCAGTGTGACAGGTGCGCGAGGTTGAGAGGCGGGAGGCTGTACCGAGTCACGCCTCGTGCAATAATGTCATGATCTTAGAGCACGAGCTTTTCTCCTGTTTGAGTGAGGAGCGCGAGCGGAGACCTCTCACTGGAGAGTGCTCTGTCTGCTCCGGGTCGTCTCCTCCGCCTTAAGTCAGCTGATTGTCAGGTCCGACGCTGGATTTGCCCTTGACTCGAAAGTGCAACGACACACATAGCCCGTGCAATCAAAACCGTTAACTCTAAACTTTTTGTTTTTGATTATATGTGGACCTTTTTGTCATAACAAGTAAAACATTTCAATCCTTTGGGATTTTACAAAAGTCACAGAAATGCATTATTTTTATCAGGTGGATTTTTACAAAAGATCCCCCCATCCTAGTACAATGTGAATTATTCACATAACCTACTTTTCAGTAACATAATGCAGATATCAAGTAGAATGTTTATTCAACTGAAAATGAGTAAATCATCTGAGTCTAAATTTGACAGATGGCTTCGCAATTAATTGTAAATTATTTACAATGGGATGCGTCTTTTGTTAGAGCTGTAGTTAAAAAAAGGCATAGCCTTCCAGAATTACTAACACCCATAGTAATGTTGAGCAAATAAGTGGGAGAAAAAAAGCCAAAGTAATTTATCAGCTTAATCTTACACTGAAACAAATTAGATAAATCGAATTTGTAACATTGGAAGTAGAAAAGGCATATAAAAAGCTCACATCACAGGTACTAACACCCTTACATTTCTAGGCCACTTTCCTCTCTTTTTTTTCCAAAATAAATTCTTCTCTCATAATGCTGAGTGAGATGTGAAAACAAAAAACAATGGACCTTAGACCGATCCTGCATACAAAAATCTTTATATCTTTCTGATTCCTTGCTGCTAGCTTGTGGAATCTCTGCCCATCACCAACCTCAGTCTCCTGACAGGTAGCCAGATTTTAATCTAAACCCTGTGATTCCGTGTATCCTAACAAGATTCCCATGGTCTTTGGAAGGAAAACAACCTCACAGCATCACAAACCCACTGTCATATTTCACAGCTGGGATTAGGTTATTTTCTGCCTGACCTTCACTCTTTTCATGTCAAACTAGCATTTGTTTGTTGCTGAAGGCTCTACTTTAGTCTTATCCATCTGCAGAATCCGATTTTGGTCAGTAATGCTTAGTGAAGTCAAGGTGCTTATGTTTGGGCCTATACAACAGTAGAGGCCTTCTTTTGCCAAGCCTTCGAAAGAATTAACTGACATACAGATGCACATATAGACATATGAGTGTCTAACTAGTTGTGGAGAGTTCAAGATCCCAGGCTGCTATAACTTTTGTGACTGTCCAGTTGTGCTCTGCTAACCTGCTTCCCTGTTCATGTCCTGTCTCAGACAGGTTCAGAGCCAACCCCAGTTGTTCAAAATGTCTCAAAATAGTGGAGCTAGTGTGAAAATAATTTTATAGCCATTGTCTGATTTATGACAATGGATTTATGCAATCTTTTGTCGCTTGTAATTATTGTGTTCTCTGACCCTTTTTAAAAGATAAAGTAATTGAATATAAAAAAGAGCTCCAAAATCTGTGGAAGGGGTTAGGATACAGGAAACATTCAACACATAGCTCTACAAAGGTTAACTTAAATATTTACGAGAAGAATTACTTCTGATATAAAAGAAATTGCCGAATATCCGAATACCTATTTTACAACAATAGCTACAGATTTAGAACAACTTCCTAAACATTGTCGTTTGTATAATGAAAAGCAAGTACAAAACATTTATGCCCAGTAAGGTATCCAGTCTGTATGCTTTTCTTTCAATAAAGCTAACGAAGCCACGGTATGAAACATATTAAGTGAACTCAAACCTAATAAGGCAGTGGGTTTAAATGAGATTCCTGCCAGGACTGAAAGTGACTCTACAAGAGTCATTACTCCTTGTATTAGTCATATTATTAATTTTTCCACTGAACAAGGCAACGGTACAAGAGGAGTTCAAGATTGTGTGAATTGTTCCTCTTTTAAAAAGCTAGTAAAACCGAAGAGGGGAATTACAAACAAGTCTTAGTCTTATTCATTTAGTTTATGGAAAAGTTTATTCATGAGCAGATCATTTTTCATGGCATGGTTTATTTTATGAGATCGCGTTCCACATAAACTTGTTTGTTGTATTTAACTGATCTTATTGGGAAGAAGGACATTTTCATGGCATGGTCATATTGGATCCCAAAAAGAATACTATAAATTATAACATTTTGCAATATAAATTAAAAATGATAGACTTTTGGGAGATGGCCAATGAGAGAGCTAAATTTGATCTCACAGGAGGATCTCATAGAGCTGATATAAATTGGATACTTTCAAGTTCTAAAGAAATTGTATGTGGAGTACCTCAGGGAAACATTCTTGGACCTTTAATTTTCATTGTATATTAATGTTTTTAAAACTGTTTGCTCACACAAACATTTTCTTTAGGCTGAAAATGCTGCATTGTTAGTGTCTCATAAAGATAAAACTGGTAGAAGGTAGAAACTTGGTTGTCTGATAAATGGAGGCCATCATGTTAGGTTCTCAAAATAGGCTAACAAAACCTTTAGATTATACATGCTTTAATTTAAATCGAATAGCATTAATTACAACTGGACACTAAAGACTACATTTCTAGCTAGGAAAGCGGCTTTAATAGATGTAACCACTTTTTAAAACTTTATTCTGGTAGAGAGTAAGTGAAATTGAGACTTACCCACAAAAGTCTAAATAAACTAGTTCCAAGCTCCCTACATTATTCATTTAGTAAAAGGTCTTCACAAATATAAAATTAGAGGGAGTGCTACTAAACTTAGGCTACTGAGATTTAATAGTTTAATGGGCAAAACCACATTTTTCTTAACCACTTACAAGTTGAGAGCAGCTTTAAACATACATTGAAGAAATAACTGCTACATGACACATTGTAGTATTTTTGTAATATTTCAATGCAATTTTCATTTATTGTTTCTTATCATCTTGTTGTTGTTTTTTTTACAGGGGACCACAATGAAAATAAGCCAGGCTTTGTGGTTTTGACCTCAGCAATCACTTTTTGTGTCTTGAATGTTTTGTTTGAATACAGTTGACATCTGCAGGGTGAGAGCGAGACATGAGTGTAGGAAAGGGGTGTGTTTATTCTTGATCATAGGAATACGACGTGAAACAAAAGAGCACAGTGGCAGGCTGGCAGAAATGCAAACAGAAACCATAATCGCTGGCAGTAGTACTGGAGGCGTTTAAGATGCAGCAGAGTAGCAGCAGCACTCTGGGCATCTTCTTTGGCACAGAACAGGCGAGCAATGTGCACCGCTGGACAAGCAAACCTGCGGGATTTATATAAGGGGAGAAAGTAAGGAGGAAAACAAAGCACAGACTCCCAGTCAGGCAACTGGGGAATGGGGAAGGTGCAATGTGTGTGCGTGGCGGTGGGCGTGTTCCTCAGGAGGGGTGCTTAGTGCACCATGACAGTAGTCTTATATGTATTCACTATCCATCTATCCATCCCCTATGTTAATGGAAGACTAAATGTGTTTAGCCTGCATACTCCTGGAAGTATTTAAGCACGAACTTGGGAACTTAACAGTGCCTGGATACTCTTGATTTAAAATTATAAAATATGAATAAGATTATCTATAATTTAGATTTTATTCTAAAATTTATTCAATTTCTAAGCTATCCAGCAATCATGATTTTGTAAAGCATTCATTTGTAATGAAGATTTTTCCCAGAACATACTGAAAGATTAGAGTTCTTTTATATTTTCAGAAAAAGGTCAAGCTGATAAACAAAGGCTATTTTCATAGATAAGCTCTTCAAAGCTAAGCTTTGTTTTGCTTCTCCTCACAAAGGCTGGCACTGCCATATGTTTTATTTTACAGCGACATAAAAAAGCTTAGAAAGCCTCAATTATCACAAGCTCTGCATGAATGAAAACTGACGATGTGGTAAGCTTCGGGTGCATCCATCCTGTCAGCTTCTCATCTTCTCGTCTTCTCTTCCTCAGCTTCTCTTCTCTTCATCGTCTCTTCCCCTTATTCATCTTCTCTTCTCTTCTTCCTCTTCTTCTCTTCTCGTTTAGATCCAAACGTCTGCTTCACAAGCACCGCAGAGCTGCGGTCTTCCCCCATTTCCCCCTGCACACCCGACGCGAGCGGTCTATCGGCTGAGTGCGTCGACGTGGCTGCAATGGGGGGAAAAGCGCTTTTCCGTACTAAAATAAACCCATCCAGTCTACCGCTCTAAATAGAAGCCGTTCTCCCTCCCTCTCCTTGACTGGTGGTGTTCGGCGTCTTGAGCCGTGTGGTGCTGCACAGTCGGAGCAGTCTGGACGCTGGCTGTTCTGCTCAGCTACAGGCCCCGGGCGGCGTGGTGGTGGAGGCAGTGGTGGAGGTGAGGGGGAGCTACAGGCATTATTATCCTGAACGATGAGAACGTCGGAGGGACTGGAGTGTCTGCCATTGTCTTGTTAATGCTCTCGCTCCTGTCAAGCCCTCACTACTGCACCCATCTCTCTCTCTCTCTCTCCCTCTCCCTCTCTCTCTCTATCCCCCCCCTCTCTCTCTCCCTCTCTCTATCCCCCCCTCTCTCTCCTCTCTCTCTCTCTCTCTCTATCCCCCCCCCTCTCTCCCTCTCTATCCCCCCTCTCTCTCTCCTCTCTCTCTCTCTCTCTCCCTCTCTCTATCCCCCCCCCTCTCTCTCTCTCTCAGGAAAGATGATGTCGTTATCAGCATGGGTAGCTGAGTGTGAATTTCTCTTCCTGGAGATATTGTCTGGGCCCTCCTCACACGGTGAGGGGAAAGGAAGAGCAATCGCGTAGTGCGGGGGGAAACTCCTCTTTTTGACACTGCATCCACTCGCTGCTCCTTATCTCTGTCATTTACCGGCCAGCCACACAATTACCCCCAGCGCCTTTATTCACACATGCCGACATGCCGTTAGTCTCTCACACGCCCGGGCAAGTTTTTCCAGGGGGCTCTGGATGACATGCACACACACAGGTTCATTAGGGAGACTATTGAATGTAGATGGGACAGCTTGAGTCATATTTTAAATGTGAGGAGCCTCGGCACTCAATAACATTTTAATAAGCTGCTGCTCTGTTGTCTCTCCTGATGAGTGCAGCTCTCTGTCGCCACAGCATAATCTAATGGTGTGTGTGTGTGTGTGTGTGTGTGTGGGCACATTTGCACATGTGTGGTTGCACGAGTGTGTAGGTAAGCATGTTTTGGTTAGAGAATGTGTGCTTGTGTGTGGATGTGCATATATGTGCAACTAATGTAATCTGTGTGTGTGTGTGTGTGTGTGTGTGTTAGAGAGAGAGAGAGAGAGAGAGAGAGAGAGAGAGACAGAGAGAAATGCATCTCTGTATTTCAGCAAGTGAACTTGAACTTGTTAAAAATCATCTGACCTGACCAAAATTGGCCTTCTGCGCATCTTCAGTTCATCAACATGGTATCTCATCACTGTCCTGCGACAGCCAAATTACAGTGCTCCTGACCAGGTGAAGAGTGATGGCCATCTGGGCCCGGACCTCCACGGAGAGCCTTGTGGTAGGGGACCGCCGCAGCCGATCAATGGGCCGCTTCCCAGTTTGTCTTGTAAAGGTTAAACTCCCGACAGGGGCTTGTTTGGCCTGATTTAAGTCTGTTGTTATAGACCCTACCCGCAGACCTCAGATCATCTCTCTCCGCCGCGCCTGCTTATTGCAGCCATCAGAAGCTCGGCCTCCAAGCTGACCTCAGAGTTGTCGTGAGAAACCATGCATGACTGCCCCGACATGAACAGATTCTCAACCAGCCAGTCACCCAAATACACCCCTCCTTGTTGCTCACATTCATTCTCAAGGCTGTGATGTGGGTGTGGGGGTGGTACTAGAAGAGTCCATAATTTACCTGTCTATCAACCTACGTACTAAACAGAGAAAGACATCTTTGGTATGGTCAGAAGTGATGTGCTGTCCACACACGCTGCCCAGATCTTCCGACTGCCAACATAATTACAAAAGGTCTGTTTGGCAGGGCAGGCTCCTGGTAGACAAGCCGTTGACTGATAAAATGTTCTTGGCTCCCTTCAGCTCCGCAAATGGTAAATATGAATTTGAAACACTTACCTGTCAGTAGCAGGTCATCCGTTTGGCACGGATACATTTTCCAAGCCCCCCCTTCTCACCATTGTAGTATGGCATATATTACAAGATCACATCTATACTGCTCCTAGTGTTAAGTCAGCAAGCTTGCCTTAGATGTTTCATATTTCATAGTGACGGGTGTGGAAAGCACATTGGGGAGGGAGCAGACACAAGGATACACAGACACACACGTGCGTGTGCGCACATGCACAGTTTTTGATTATTGCACCAATCCTGAAACCTGCACAGTCGGTAAACTGTATTTTTTTTCTTGACAGAAGTGTGCTCCATCACTGATTGGTGTAGAGTCAAGTCATCGTAAGACATGTGCTTAAGAAAGGTTAAGTAAATGTACACACAGACAGGTGGTACACACAACAGGGTTAAAGAACCACCTACAGTAGACAAGGAGGGACTGTGCTTTCCTGACTTGCATGAGTCCTGTGTTGTCTCAAATAATTTACTTA